>NC_049907.1:1129795-1235907 GCF_001411555.2 Juglans regia
TCCTCTGAACCTCGTCTACGCTCTTTGTCATATCCTCGATGAACTGAAGAGCCTTCGCATCCTTCTCGCATGCCGGAGGGCCTAGGGGAGACGAGAGCTGTGAATCAATGGCCATTGTTGGAGCTTTAGATGAAGAGGAACTCAGGGAATTAAAAAGCAATTAAACTGAGCGTATGAGAGAGAGAGAGAGAGAGAGAGAGAGAGAGAGAGAGAGAGAGAGCGCTGGTGCAGTGCGGTTCATAGCTGGTGGGGAGCTTTTTATAGGTGAAATAAGATGGATATTCAGAAAAACATTTTGTATATCTCTCATGCCAATTAACAGTGTTAGCCACAGTTTTGGCCGGACCAATAGTATCTTGGAAGGACGCCAATGAGCTTTACCCGATCAAAGCGACAGCGCCAATAGGAAAAAAATATTTTTATCACAAAATGTACGTGTAAAAGATGACATGTGGGGTCCAGGACACGTATGATGTCTATTTCAAGCCCGACATGTGGGGCCGATCTCTTTGCCAGGTCAGCAGAGACTTGGAAAGCTGTTGGTCTTCGAGAACGACAGCGGCCGGCTAAGAAGCCTGTTTTGGTCCTTTGGAGACGAGGAGACGGCCGATCGAGACCATAATACCAAGCTATAACCAATTTTGGGACACAATCTAACTTTGAATTATAATCAGAGCTGAGAAAACATTTCTATCTCACAGCTAGCTTTGTCTGGCCAGTGATCATACGTACACAAGTACTCTACCATAAATTATCGGCTATCACTTGCACCGTTGATCAAACTTTTAAAATTTAAAACATGAAAAAAAAATAAATGAAATGAATTTAACATCATAATAGAACATTTCATACTACATGAGAAATTCATTTGAACGGGATATAAATGTCTCCTTTCATGTGTTTGTCTCATTTATAGTACTTTAAATTAGCAATAGTACTCAGATTTTAAAGAATATTAATCCTTTATGATTTCTTTCCAATATCTCAAATATCATTATTTGATTTTATTAATAAGAAATTTATCACATTAACATCTAGAATATTAATTGAGAAAAAAATATTTTCCTACCATCTTAAATCATCGATTGATCCAAAAACGATAAAGTAATAAGATTAAAAGGCGAGTTTAATAATTTATTTATTTATTAATAATTATTATATTTTGATAGTTATTTAATTATCATCTATCATGACTATAAGGATACAATTAAGATAACTATGTGATTAAAAAATGAATAATTCTAGGTTGATGCCCAGCAGTGATTGCTCGGCGTGCTGCCTAGATAAAACTCATCAGTTTTTATTTTTTATTTTTAATATCTTTAAATATTTTTAAAAAATAAAAAAATATATCAATATATTAATAATCATTTTTTTAATTAAAAAATAATAAATAAATAAATATATGAGCAATTAAATTAAAATAAGGGAGTAAAATGAGAAGCCAAATTAACTAGCATTATTGATAAAAAAAAGATATTGGGGTGCAGCATTCACGTGGACGTGACTTTGATGTGCATTTTCTTTATTGTTAAACCTTGATTTAGTTAGAATATTTTCTTTGTACTTGTTCTCGATGTCTAGGCTTGTGCAAACATTTTTATATCCGAAGGGTAGGTAAACTTTTGCAATACTTTTACGTCATGACAGTTGCATTACATTATCATGGTTTTCTTCACCATCTTTTGGGAATGATTAGGATAAAATTATTATTTAAAAAAATCTAATGCAAGATTAACAATAGTACGTGGGTACTCACGTTTTATTTAATGGTAAAGGAATCCCAAGGAAATTAAGCCATTGATTCTGATTTTTATATAGAAAAATGATAGCTAGGTTACTATCCTATTATTATCTATCTACTATTCTTTTTATATTTAATTTTTTTTAAATTTTTTATTTTACTTAATGATTAAAGAAGTGAATATTAGTAAATTTATATATTTTTTTAATTTTTTCTTAGCGATTAAGGATGTTAAAAAAATACTTAAAATAAAATAATAAAAAAATAAAAAAAACTTGAAATACACTTGAGTAGTAGATGAGTAGTAACCCTATCACTACTCTTTTATGTATTCAAGAAAATACAAATGAGTAAATCACTACTTCTCGGTGGGAAAAAAAAACGTGAATTTTATGTCTATTTTATTTTTACAATTCTTTTCAACTCATCTCATCTAATTATTACAACTTTTTCAAATTACTATATAAAATAAAATAAACAATTCAATTTTTTCAAATAAAAAAATAATATTAAAAAAATATATTCTAACAATATTTTATTCAACTTTATACTTTAATCTCAATTTATCTTCTCTGCAAAAACAAACGAGGCCTTAATGTCGAAATGAAATCTTGCAATATCTAAGACTGCTGTTTTGACAACCAAACAGCTTTGAGGTATTAATATCCTCTCTGTAAGGGGTTTTTCCCAATTTTAGTGGACCTATGAGAAGCAACTAAGAGAATAAGAAAAGAAGGTCTAGCCCAGAACAAATAGGCTCATCGGCTCGGCTAGCAGGTAGACTCTTTTGGATGCAACCCCCATACGGGAGCAAACTGCAAGGGGGATGAGACTTACCATCTTGGAGATCTCTCGAATAACGTCCAGCCCTTAAGTACCTGCCCACATGAATGAGCGGGAAGCAAGGGGGACCCTTACTCCTCTAACAATGCGATATTAATGGACCACTGAAGACGCCAGTAGAGTAAGGGAAATCAGGGAACCACATCGCATTAATGATACTACTACTCAAAATGCATGACGCCGTTGTAGAGGCACGCCGCGTTAAAGGACCCTGATAAAGGGAACGGTAAAAAGGACATGGGCTCCACAGAGGCAAACACGATCTATCCCCCAGATTTTAGATATAAATAGCAATTTTCAGGTACTTAAAATTTCTCTAAGCTCTCTCAATATATACAAACTTTCAAAATATTCTACTGACTTTGGCATCAAAAACTCCGAGCTTTAAGGTTGCCGGTTTCTCTCAGCTTCTTTCTTCTTCATTTTTATAGGTCCAACTTTAAAGACTTGAATTGTTAAAACTTAACTTAAAGACATACGAAACATGACGTTAAGACTCTCGCTCTCTCTGTTTATAGATCAGATGACCCAATAATTAATAATTCTTGCGGTTAAACTAGTGAAGATAATAACTAGGCCTAAACAACGGCCAACTTGACACAATATTGAAATATTAAAAGAACCAGATGAGATCGTGGGTTCGAATGAGATCATCCAGTACTACGTACGTACGTACTACTACTGGTTACAAGTGTGGTAGTTCATACTTGATGCAGCTTTAATCAGAGATCATGAAAACCATGATCTGTTTTTTTTTTTTTTTTTTCCAAGTAAAATAGGAAGGTGAAATGAATTAGTCTTATAAAAGGGAGTCAGGTCAGTACAGGGATCATGATCAGTGACTTCCTCGATGATGTAAAAATTGTTCCGTCTTATAAGGCATTCACATCATGACACTCCTAATTATAAAGTTTAGTCTTTTTAAGAAGTCATTTTTCACTATTTTAGCTGATCATAACCTTTACAAAATCTATCCAATCCTAACTCCTGATGATCGATCTATTATTCTAATAGCCATTTAATTAAAGAAAGAAAGAAAGAAATTAAATGAAATGAAAGGGGCCGGCCGAGATCCGAATATATGATATAATTCAACATATACATGAGTAATTGCCATTGTTTTTCTACGTGCCTTGTTGCCGGTACATCCTCGATCGACAACGTCGTCTTCTCGATCTTGAACATTAATATAATATAATGTCAATTTTATTTGTCTAAAATGGGACTAATTAACCATTACTCTGAAAATTAAAAAGGATTAGATTTCCAATACGTACGTACATGAGTTGCAACATGGTACTGAGATAATTAATTATTATCTTGTTTAAATATATCCTTTTGAACCCTTTTTTTTTCCCAGAAGCTAATTAATTAAGCCATGCACTTATCCGATTGCACAGTACTATTTGCATATGTAATTAAGTTGTCATTTTTATTAATTATTAACACATCAAATTGGGCAAGAAATGTCAACCATCTAGAGAGAGTTTTCCACTTTTTTCTTTGCTATAAATATTATTAAAACCCCAGCTGTCTAATAGACTAGAATTCGTATATACGTAATTTCTTATAATCAAATTAATTATGAAATGTGCTGTAACCACAAAAGATTTTATAAAAATAAATTTATAAATTATCATGACTTTATATAATACGTTAGATATATTTTAAAATAAAAATAATTTTTACACAATCGATCTAATGTATGTACCAAATCAAACCAAATTAATTTATAAATTTATATTTTTTATGAGATATATCTATATATAACATTTCTCATTAATTATATAAAATGATGGATTATGCATCATCCTTACTCAATTTCTTAACCCAAAAGTACTTATGGAAGTTGACAGCCCAACTACCATGCACCCATGGTAAATAACTAATAATTTATAAGGCAATGCAACACCTCGGCCTATATATTATAGACCCGTGCTCAAGCATATATAAAAATAATATTGTCTCTGACTAATGAATGCGACCCATTTCGGAAGCATGCAATCTGTATAATTTGTAGTTTCCTAAGCAGTTACGGAAGCTCCATTAATTAAATAGAAAATTGTCAAGAAGTTAGGTTAATTCCCTGCTCTGTAAAAATTCCAGCAAACATCAATTTGGGTAGCTAGCCTCTTGTCCTGAAATTCTACAACACAAAACTGACTAAAGCCCATTTGAATTTTCCAGAAAATTGACTTTGATCCCTTTTTGTTCTCACCATAGGAACATGGCCGATCGAGGACTCAGTGTTGATTGACTGTAATAATATTAACACATATATAAGATCTAGCTAGCTAGCTATTTTGTGACTTTAGAAGTTTTCTGGCGTCAAGTAAAGAAGTACTTTGAATTATATATGCATGCATTGACTAACTCGCGGATGCATGCATGTTTCAGAATCTTTAGGGAGTTTTCAAAGTCGATGTTTAACCTAATTAAGTCCGGTCCTAATTAATAAAAATAAAAATAATTAGGTCGACGTTGAAGATCAGTACGTATCATGATGTCTTGGATTCAGGTTTAAGCTAGCATTACTTCATGCTCAGGCGCTTAATATTCTCTCTTGATATTTCATCGCCATTTTTATGTAAGAATATTATATATGTAGCACATGATGATGAGGCGCTTAATTATATAAAGGAAGAATCTCATTTTTTTTGCCCTAATTAATTATCACCCTTTTTTAAAATTATTATAATACTTGATCATGCACCAAACTAATATATATATATATATAAATATATATATATATATATATATATGTAGCTCTCAATTTGCACCAAACATGGCAACATCATATATTCTCCATTTCTTGTATATAAAGACGTTAACGATGGAGCCCTAGGCTTTTCAAATGAAGTACTATCTAAAATACCTTATATATTACTCAAAAGGTTAAAAGTATATCACGTAACCAATAAAAATAGTAAAAACATGTATTGGTTAATAACTAATAACCAAATAATAATTAATTATAATAAATAAAAAATGATAGAAATGACAAAACCAGCATAATAATAATAATAATATAAATTAATTAGGATTAATGGGGTAGTATGAAATTATATAATTCTAAAAGAATAGTAGTAATTTGAGAATTCAAAGTAAAATTTATAACCTATACATATTATTCCTAATTTCATAAACATGGAAGTGATGGAGATCGATCTAATATTCAGCATGCCCGAAAGAGAAGCAACAAATTACATCGATCACTATTTTTAGAAAGTAAACCTTATATGTGGAAATATTACTTGAGAATCTTATGGAAATATACACTAACAAGGAAAAAACAGTCTTGAAAATGGGCGTCCAACCGCCCCCATATATGTCCAAACCTCATGCGTCATATACCGCGGCCGAATACTATGATTATCTTGAAAATAGGTGCCCCAAATAATTAAAAAAGACAACTACAAAATGCTTGAAGTCACCATATTTTAACCTAATTTAATTAGGTTGGTCATGTAGTCGTGATCCATTGCTTATTAACCACGTATATATAGACCGCGTGGAAGCCAGCATGAGTGCTTGAGTACCCTAAATGTAATTGGCCAAATTCTTCGCTCTTCAAGTGATACGCGTTTATAAGTACTTTGTGGTCCATATTTTACCAAGATTTATTGTGAAGCGGTACTGAAGTAAAAGAAGATCATAGCCGCGGCATTTGAACAAGTTATTGGAGATCATCTTCATGATGATCGATCTAGAAAAAGCATGCATGCACGTATATATGACGCAGCGCCTAGCTAGGTAGCTAGGGTGGGAGAAAGCATTAACTTCTGAGGAAACAAAAAAAAAAGGAGAGAATTACAGTAAACGTAGCGGCAAAACAATCGTGATTCATGAGGGGTACTGATCTAGCTATCATCATCTCTGTTTTCTGCTTGCCTACCTCCTGCGCACTGATCATTGGTCCACATTACATTTGCATGTCTAGATCGATCCTAGCTAGCTAGCTACGATTAAAAAATAAACTAATGAACTGTTATTTCTGATCGATCATGATACATCAAGTACGATTCGAATTATAAACTAGATAGCTTTTTTCTTAGTTGGGAAACCTCGATGTGAAAACTCATAAAAAGCAAGATCCGGTTAAATTTTGAAACCAAAACAGAAGAGGATTTTAGGGTCCCATGTTGATTGGTTTATTCTGATCAGGTTCGTCATGTATCGAAGGTCTTGCATGGCCTATATGCTTACACGAGAATATATTGCTAAAAATTCCCAGACAAATTAAATTACATGCAGAGAGCATACAATTTATGTCGCACCCTTTAGAGTACTCTTAGCATCACTAGTACTACTATTAGTGAAACAAGCATCTGATGTAGATAAGACATGAATCTAAAAAAGCAGTGGCCTGATCATTCGATTGATAAAAGATTGACGGCCAAGTACATACGTATTTATATAATTAGCGAAATTAATGTCTTCCACCATATAATTGCTGTTGGGCTGTCCCAATTCATGGTATGCAACTACGGAGGATCAACATGATATATATCTTGGTATTTGTTAATGGGATGTAAATGTTAATGATGGCGCTTGAATGATGAAATAGAAGTAAATATTTTTGCTACGATTGAAAAAGTCTTGAATGCATATATTATATGCATATGCTTGATTTGAATATTAATTGCAAGAAACATGCATGTTAGGAGTCATTAATTTAATTACAATTGAGCAAAATATATAGTGCAGCTAGGAAGGGGAACATAAAAAAAGAAGAAGCACAGTATATATTTTTTTAAAAAAGAAACTTATTAATTAATATACATTTTAATGTGATCAAAATGGAGATTTTTGGGGGGCTATGCCATGGTCTCCACGTGGCTACATGATCACTGCTCTCTATAGTTTCAACGTGTCGATTAATGGTTGCAGGCAGATTTGCAAAAACAATGATACACACACTTGATTAGGGTACTCATGAAGTAACTGAAGTACTCCTAATCTTGCTCCTCATTTTTGCACCACGCTGCTGATCAATGTGCTCGTTCTGCAATAAGCGGATAAGACTAAGCATGAGGTTGTCATATCAACTTTATCGAGGTCGTCACTTTGCCATTTATTAAGAGATGCATGCACATGTTCATGGCTAACAATCTTTTTTTACATCAAATATATAGAATATATTTTAGCTTGTCGATCAATTCCTGTATCTCTTTTCATTCTCATTTATTATTATTTTATAAGAAAAACCTTTTTTTAGCATACTGTTTATAATTAAAGGAGAAATATTCGAAGGAATATCAAACCAAGAGAATAAAATAATTTTTTAAGAATTTCCACCAAAAGATCGATACGAAAAGATGATGCTCATTTAATAAGCTTTGCTTATTAATTAGAAAGATGCATGTTGAACATGATAATAATTCTAACAAGACATGTGGATAATATTAAAGCAAACCATTTCGATATGCAAATCATTCACGGCCTTGACATCACGTACTGCTGTCTCTGATTTAAAAGAAAATTGCATGCAGCACCAATACTTTTTGCAATATTTGCACCTTTTACATGATGACCACAAGAGAGAGTCAAGTCTTCTCAATTCCCGCCTTGAAGATAATCTTCAAGTTAATCATGACAACGTGCTTCGACCCTGAAAAGTTAAGCGTGAAACATGAATAGTACTAATGTACTATATATATATATATATATATATATGTAGATTCTCATGACCATGATCAGTCAAAGTAAATTATAGGCTTTATTGTCTGGATTTGAGGCCATTATATATATATAGGTGATTGATCAAAAGCTGAGGTTCAGTAGCTCATAGAATATATATATATATATATTTGATCTTCTTTAATTTGTGCATATATTTCTGACATGTAATTAACAGATCGAGCTGAATTAATCAAAATCATACCTTTATTTAATTGAGCATCCACATGATTTCTTTTCTTTTTATTTCGTCTTGATCTACATGAGTTATTTGAGGGAGAAGGAATATAAATATATATAGGAAGAAAATGTCTTGATTTCCCTCGACTGAAACTAGTACCACTCTCATGTAGTACTTCTTTTATATATTAATATATAATTAATTTCTTTTCATCTCCGGCCTTGATCTGCACTATATATATATATGCTTGCTGGCCTGCATGTTCATGCTATAGTAGCTAGGTCCTCCTACTAATTAATCACGGATTTCAATTCTATTTTGGACGCCATTGATATCTTGATAATATATATTAGAATGATCGTGTATGTATATGCTGGAACACATGGGTCCGTTTGTTCTCCAACGTTTCTGCATTTCTTATAACTAGACCATTCTACGAGCACAAAGATGATGTTTTACCTTTTTCGGAATTCAATCATAAAGTCAATAAATTATATTCTCTTGCTTCGATCGTAGACCCCACAAATGTAGACTTTAAGGGTGAGGCCGATTAAGCAAATCAGAAAATCAACCCATATATATAGTGCATAAACCCATTTCTGAATATACATATATACAGATTGCCAAATGTTAGGAATATGCCTCACAGAGGAGCAACATGAACGTAAATCATGTCGCAGAAAAATCCATTTGCAGACCAAGCTGCTCGCTTGTGTGCCCTAGGTTTCAATTCTAAGCTAGGGATGCAGTCTTCCACTTTGCCAAGTAGGGCTTGGCTTCCATTTGCAGCTTTTTAGCTCCTCAAAATAAACCTAACCCCGGCCAGCTTATTCAGTTTCAGCACATGTTTTTTTTTTTTTTGGTGCAGCTAGCATTTGTGATTCACATTAAAATTTAAAACAAGCAGGCTGGTTGATGTGTGTATATATATCTATCTACCTATATATATATATATAGAGAGAGAGAGAGAGAGAGAGAGAGAGAGATGTAGCTGTGTCGACTGTCTATATAACTAGCTATATATAATATGATTAGCTAGGGTAATAAAAACGATGATCGATCTAGGTATTTTGGCAGCAAATGTATCATATGATGATGATGATCGTCATGGTTTAAGGCCTGATCTGAAGTAGTTCAGTACTACTGATCTCTAATTTCAAAAGTAACATGGCTGTTGTAATTAGAGATAATGATTCATATATATATATATATATTGGCCATGCATACTGTATTCGATTAATTCCTAGGTCTTCGTATATATATATATATATCTTAATTCTTCATAGGTGAGCCTCTGGTCAAAGGCAAATAAACACTGATCCCATCGATCTAACCTCACATGGGTGTTATAGGTAGCTAGGTTATCTTTATAAATAGGTTAAATGATTTCTATTTATGAATATTTGACCATCCATCCAGTTAATCAGCTTCTACCTAGCCTAGCTATCTACTACTAGTTGCTTGCGAGAAGTTTGTGCATATATACATGCTGGCCATGGAAACTAATTATAAAATTAGCTCGCGGCCGGCTGAGCTAATTTCTTTGCCCTTAACCTCTTGTTTTGTATTGTTTCCTACTTCATTTTGGTTCCCGGCCCCAAGATTTGAATAATTAACAGATCAATGAATAATAAGCTAGCTAGCTGTAGATGTGTTTCAAGCCTGGAAGCATATATATATATATTTATTTATATATATATATCAGGGATGCATGGCTCAAGGACTAGATGGCTTAGGTGCTTGTCTATTGCCCCCAACAAAAAAGGCCCGGCCTTTTACATCAATTTTATACGACTGTGATCCGAAGAAAAAAAAAAACAACAAAAAAACAAAAAAAAGAAGAACAGAGAGAGATGTAAGAAGGCCTCTACATCAACCTTTTAAAATATCTCACGTAAAAACTAGAAATAAAAAGCTAGTGCCGTACCATATCATGTCAGTTCTCTCGCTCCAAATAAAAAAAAAAAAAAAACTAAAGTAGCAGTAATATGTCAAAGTAGATCCACTTTATAACAGAAAATTACTATAGTACTTATAAATTAATATGTCAAAAAAACTAAAAATAAAATCATTACGTTCTGATGATTCAAAATTATATAGATGTTTCTCTTTGTCTTGAAAATTTTCTAAAACATGGCATATGTTCTAGATTTAATTTTAGAATTATAAGTGTTAATTAAAGAAGCACTTAATTCAGTTATAAATAGAAATTACTAGCTAGCTAGCTAATACTCCAACTGAAGCATTAAATTACTAAAAAATAAATTAGATTCTTTGTCAATTATTGAGTAATTTATTTTACACTATTATATATATATATATATATTGTTGAACATAACATAATTTGAGAAAATGCTTCCATGCTTTTCATTGAATAGTATAGTCCTTATATACACGAAAAAATGGAATAAAAATGAATAATAGTTTGTTACAATAATTGTAGAGAACAATAAAAGCATCTAGAACATTTTGTCTACGGTTCTCTTCCAGTATGCATATTAACCGTTTGATCATTTGTCTGCTTGCCATGCTGCTTGGGTATGCTACTAGATGACTCTGAGTTGTGTAGCTTGATACGCCCCCTCGAGTCCAAAGATGTGTTTACAACTTTGAGACTCGATCTAAAAAGAGAAAACTTGTCAGCAACAAGAGGTTTTGTCAATATGTCCGCAATCTGGTCCTTTGAACTGATAAATGAAACTTTGAGTGTATTGGCAGCCACTCTATCTCTTACAAAATGATAATCAATATCCATGTGTTTTGTTTTAGAGTGATAGACTGAATTGGCCGAGAGATATGTAGCTCATCGCACTACAAAATAGGAGCTTGAGATAACGGAACAGAAAGTTCTCAAAGAATAGTTTGTAACCAGATTACTTCTGCTGCAGAAGAAGCAATTGCCTTGTACATAGCTTTAGTAGAAGATCTTGCAATTGTTTGTTGTTTCTTGGAGTTCCAAGAAATTAGATGTTTGCCCAGAAAAATACAAGTACCACTGGTTGATCTACGATCATCAGGGCAGCCACCCCAATCGGCATCTGAATAGACTTGAAGAGTAAGACTGGATTGAGAAGAAAAGAATAAGCCGTGATTGATGGTGGCCTTCAAGTATCTCAAAATGCATTTTACATCACTCCAATGAGGGACTTTGAGAGAGTGCATGAATTGACACACTTTAATAGCTGAGAAAGCAATATCAGGTCTAGTCATGGAAAGATATTGTAGGCCTCTTACAATGCTATGATAGAATGTAGCATCATCAAAGTCAGGGCTATTAGGCTTAGAAAGTTTGAGTGAGGCTGCCATGGGAGATGACATTGGTTTGGCAGTAAGCATGTTAGTGCGAGCTAAGAGACTATTTATGTACTTCCTTTGAGACAGAACAATACCATTGAGAGTATAATCAACCTCAATTCATAAGAAAAAAGATAGAGGACCAAGGTCCTTAATAGGAAAAGCAATGCCAAGATCATGAATTAAATTAGAAACGGAAGATGGCTATGAGGAGGTGATTACTATATCATCAACATATATGAGCAGCCAGCAGGTAGATTTTAGTGGCATTGTGATTCAGAACAAACAATGATGGATTAGCCCGAGATGCAACAAAGCCATAGTTAAGGAGCCAGGAACTTAGCTTATGAAACTAAGCCCTGGGGGCTTGTTTAAGCCGATAAATGGCTTTATTAAGTTTACAGATATGATGTGGCTGAGATTTATCAACAAAACCCTGAGGTTGTTGCATGTAGACATCCTCAGTCACCAATCCATGCAAGAACGCATTTTGGATGTTAAATTGGCTTAATTGCCAGCCATGAGAAACATCAAGTGAGATAATTAACCGAATTGTAGAGGCTTTTACAACCGGACTGACTGTGTCCTCATAATCAACACCAAATTGTTGATGATATCCTTTTGCAACAAGACATGCCTTCCTCATTTTAAAGAACCCGTCAACATGAGTTTTTGTACCAAAAACCCATCTACAACCAAGCACATTAGTATGAAGGATAGAGGGTACCAGAGTTCATGTTTGATTGTGGACAAGTGCATCATACTCATAATTCATCACGTGCTACCACTTAGAGTACTTGATTGCATCAGCGAAGCTCTCGAAGGGTCATTTGGAACACCTGCAGAGACAGTAAAATATATATATCGAGTAGGATACAATACAGTACCATCAGTAAACCTTCGGGGACAAGATGAGTTTGTGAAGGAGCAAGTAATAATGGGGGAACGGGGAAGAACGAGTTGAGGAGATGATGAATTAGTGAGAGATTGCAGAAAAGGATTTCGTAATGTGGTTGGAGAGGATATTCGAGAGGGAGAATGAGAGGGCACGTGGGAAGGAGGTGGAGAAGAGTTAGGCGATGTGGGCCTGGGCCAAGGAGTGAACCCGACGACTGAGATGAAGATGGTGGAGGGCCTCTAATGGTGGGTAGGATAGGTAAGAAGACAGGCGCTGAGTTGGATGAAATATTGTTGGGTTTGGGCCGAGATTTGGACATAGGAAATGAATGCTCATTAAATTGGACATCTCTAGAAATATACAGCTGATTGATTTGAATATCCAAGCATTTGTAGCCTTTATGGGCCAAGCTGTATCCAACGAAAAGGCAAGAGGTGGACCGGAATTGAAGTTTATGAGAATTGTAAGGGCGTAAATTGGGCCAACACTCACACCCAACGACCTTGAAAAAATTGTAATCGGGTTTTTTTTATAGACTAAATTATATGGTGATTTGTTTTCAAGAACCGATGCGGGTAAAAGATTAATAAGAAAAACCACCGTTTCAAAGGCTTCGGCCCAATATGAGAAAGGAAGGGAAGAGTGGGCCAAGAGGGCGAGGCCCGTTTTGACGATATGACGGTGTTTTCGTTCAATTAACCCATTTTATTGGTGAGTGTAAGGGCATGATAAACGATGAAAAATACCAAATTGTTTGCATATAGTGGTGATGGGTTTGAATTCACCACCACCGTCTGTTTGAAGAGTAAGTAACTTGGTATTAAAAATGCGTTCAAAAAAGGGTAAAAATGATGAAAAAATTTCGGTGGCATCTGATTTTAATTTAATGGGAAATAACCAAGTGAACTGGGTATAAGCATCTATAAAGGAAATGTAATATTTATAACCATTTCTTGAAGTATAATGGGCTGGGTCCCATAAGTCTACACATAATAATTGTAAAGGCCGTGTATAGTGGGCTTGTTTCGAAAGAAAAGGAAATTGGTGTGAGTTAGCTAAAGGACATTGTGAACACTTAAAATTCGACTCAGTGGGGGAAAGAGGCAAGCACTTTGTGTGCAGTACATGAGAGACTAAGGAAAGTGAGGGATGCCCAAGCCGCCGGTGCCATTGATCGAGGGTGGTTCTTTCACCAATGTGAGATTAGGTAAGAGATGAAGAAGACGCAACAGAGGGAAAGATGTAAATGCCATCACGTGTTGGACCAGTGAGGAGGAGTTTTCCCATCTGTTTGTCATTCACAGCAAAATGATTTGAGTGAAATTCAAAGTAACATGCAATATCAATACATAATTGAAGTACAGAGACAAGATTTTTAGTGATGGAGGGAACATGTAAAAGATTTCGAAGAAGAAAAGAATAAGAGTTAAGAGTAATGGAAGAGTCACCGAAGGACTGAATAGGAAGACCAGTGTCGTTGCCCACTCTAATTGTCTCACTACCTGCATATGCTTCAGAAGACACATTCAAATTAGATAAATCATTAATGAGGTGGTGAGTTGCCACAAAATCTAGATACCAAACTGAATCAGGTGATAGAGCTTGAGCCGAGTAATTGGCAGAGAAGGTCCTCGGGCTTCATACTGATAGGAGTGGTTGAATCGCTAGCGGCATTGCAATGCAACATGACCTGTCTTGTTGCATACTTGGCATATTGGGCGCCGCTCATTGTACTGCTGCAATGAGTTAGAAATAGAGGGAGGTCGACCACCACGGCTATTGTAGGCGTAATGACCACGACCACGCCCTTGTCTTCCTCCTTGTGAGTAACCATGGCCACGTTGGTCACGGGTCAAAGAAGATAAATTAATAGATGGCTCAAAGAGGGTGGGGGAAGATCTGGTGTTATGAGCAAGTATGGTTTCATGAATAAGAAGGAGTTGGTAAAACTCACAGAAGGAGAGTGGGTCAGATTTGGTAGTAATGGAAGTGACAAATGATTCATACGAGGGACCTAGTCCATTGAGCACTACATCAAGTCTTTGTCTGAGAGGGGAGAGCTAGTGGCGGCGAGAAATCATCAAGGAGTTTGACTTTGCCAAAATAGTCAGAGATGTTTTGATCACCTCGGGTGAGGTTGGTGAATTGAAACCTGACCTGGAATTCTTTAGCTTATGAGTGAGAGGAAAACATTGAGGAAATTGAGGACCAAAGTTGATGGGTTGAGGTGGAAGATAAGACATGATTGAGAATAGATTTAGAGATAGAAGAGAAAAGTATACTTATGACAAGTTGGTCAGTTCGACGCCATTTTTGGAAAGTAAGATTGGGCTTAGGAGTAGTAGGGGTGGAATCTGGAAGAAATTCGGATAGAGGTGGGGAAGAGCCATCAACGCAGGAAAAAATGTCCTAACCCCTTAGGTAGGCACTAGTTTGAACCTTCCATAGCAAATAGTTATCTGCATAAAGTTTTGTGGTGACGAGATGAGAGAAGGAAGAAAGAAGGTTCGAGGGAGGGACAGGTGAAGGAAGAGGAGGAAGCCATGGATCATACGTTAGTCGAGAGGCTCTGATGCCATGTTGAACATAACAGAATTTCAGAAAATGCTTCCATGCTTTTCATTGAATAGTGTAGTCCTTATATACACGAATGAATGGAATAAAAAAGGAATAATAGTTTGTTACAATAACTGTAGAGAACAATAAATGTATCTAGAACATTTTGTGTACGGTTCTTTTCCAGTATGCATATTAACCGTTTGATCATTTGTCTGCTTGTCATGCTGCTTGGGTATGCTACTAAATGACTCTGAGTTGTGTAGCTTGATATATATTAACATTAATACCAGGCCAAAGTCAAAATTGCTTCTATTAATGGAACATGAATTAAGTTAATTTTGAAATGAGTTAATTAATTAATTAGTTTGAATCATGTTATGGTCTATTGAAAATGGTATGTAAATTTTTTCTATTACAAAGTAAATCGGACATACATGTACATGAATGAACTCATATTAGTTTATAAACTTTACTTTTTATAAACGATAAAAAAATATATATATAAATATATATCTCTAGTTTATATCTATATATATAAACATTTAGCAATCTAGTTTATATTTCATCACTCTCCATCACATTAGAGGATAGGGAATTAAGGATATTTAGTCATTTAATTTCGTTTAATTTATATTGTTATTCCACGAACATGAACATCTTTTAACCGTATATATAAAGCAAGCAACAACATTGTAGCAGATATATGGGTGATTAAAAGATAGGGCTAATGAAGAAATTAAAAATGGGGTTTGAAAAGATACATAATACATTTCGGAAAACAATGGCCCCGGCCCATGTCATGTGTAAATTGGGTCCGTCAATGGGGATATATGCAGGGTATTAGGACGAAGCTTTCAAAGGATGAAGGCGCTGCACTTTTGGGCTGGGGTTGAGCTTTGAGAATTCAGGCTGGACAGGAGCCCTTTCTAATACACTTTGCCCAACCCAAAATCATTCTTTTCTTATCATGTATTCGTCAAAGAAAATAATAATTAGAAATTAATTTGCTAATGAAATAAAAAAGGAAAAAATTCAGGGTATCTTTTTTGGCAATAAATCTTAGTATTTTTTTTAATGTTTTTTTTTCCTCAGGTGGTCTTTATTTTGCTTATTTTTCTAGAAATATTTTGTCTAAGATACTTATAAAAACACATTTACAAAAAAATATTAATGTGGTACCTTAAATTGCAATTTTTATTTTATAATATAGTAAATTCGACATACCACATTAAAATACCTTAATTTATAAACTTCTTTCTTTTTTAAAAATAAAAAATAAAATAAAAAACAATAGTGCTTATCAAGGCTATTTGTCGGCCCAATTCATCATTTGGATACATATAATGCTCCTAACTCAAACGCTTCGGTAATTAATAATTATTGTATCTTGGAAATGGCCTAAGTAATAATTATTGGAGAAGTACTGGATCGTATTCAAATTTGTTATCTAACATAATGTAAGATTAAACTTAATTGTCACTTAAAATCGTCGATTTTTTTTATAGTACTTTATTCCATTCTATCTATAGGCTTTGGTTTTTTTTTACATGGAAAGGGAGGATTCGATCCTTGATTTTCTTAGTAAGAAACCAATATGTTGTCAATTGATCCAATTGATTTTATATATAGACTTTGTATTTTTTTTTTTTTAATACATGGGAATGGAGGATCGATTCTTGATTTTCTTAGTGAAAAACCAATACGTTGCCAATTGATCTAAAAGATTCTGGCTATATATAGGCTTTGTTACCCAAATGAATGTTGTTAATATCTACAACAAATTCATGAGTATGCACTGCAAATGCATCTCATTTTCAATGCATGATCATGATCATAGGAATCTCATGTCCTTCAATTAATGATGAATTATAGGCGCGCGTTACAATGGTAAGGTAATGATAACAATAAAATTGAATTGATGACATGATCTGATTCTATCAACTTTTAAGATAAATGATCCCCTACTCCTAAAAGTTGGTATGTGTTTGATGGATCGATCATGATGAGCATAAGATAAAAAATACTACAAGGATGAGATTAAAGGACATGAACATACATTAAATACAAGATACAACTAGAAGCAAAATTCTAAGTATTACAGCCGAAGATCTAAGTCAAGCTTATTATGTACATCCGAATGATCCGATGGTTGTTGATCTGGCAATTTTTCCATGCGGAAGCTTCCTGGCCAGATCAAATCCATCATTTCTTCTACCATGAAAGGTGTCCATGGCGTTCCAAACCCTGCGTTGGCATCGCTAAATCTAGCGACCATGGCAGACCCTTCTCTACTCATGTGCTTGCGCACAAGCGAATGGGGCTGGACGCCCAGTGATCGAGCCGCCGTTAGAGGACGATTATTGAAAGGAAACCCCATTGTCGTCATCATCATCCTTTGAGACTGGTACCTTTTTGCAGCTCCTCTTTCTCTTTTGTGTGCGTTTTGGTGGCCACCCAAGGCTTGCGAATTGTAAAACTTCCTCCCGCAGAAGTTACATGAGAAAACCTTGTTACAGCTTGCTGGTTTTGAAGACTGGGAATGATCAGAATTATCTCCGACTGTTGTGAAGGACTCGTTGTTTCTTTTGAGACCTAAACTCAACAATTCCCCCAAGTTCTCATGATCAGCAGCTGTTTCATGATCATATTCACTGTCTTTGGATTCGAAATCTTGGCTGTTTTTCGATATCTCGTTTAGTACTTCTTCCTCCTGGAAAGTCATGGCAGCTGAAAAGCTTTCAATCTAGCTAGCTAGCTAGCTGAGAAGTATGAATAATTAAGAAGTTTTTAAGGTACAGAGGCTTGAATAAGTGGGGGTGCTTGTTCTTTAATAGCTAGGGATAGGATAATCCAAGGATAAAGCTAGGGTAGAAAGAGAGGTACCATACATGATAAAGGGGAAGGGGAGTTGCAATACTGGAGTGTTGAGTATTATCTCAATTATCTCTGGTGCTCCCACCGGGTTGTAGTGATGCCTAATTCTTTGTGGGCAATGCTTATGTCATCTAATAGTGTTGTCCATATCAAGCTTAGGATTCCCTCGTGATCTTTTTCTTTTACCTCTCTTGTGGCGTTGTAGCAATAATCAACTCCATTATCCTACTTGAATTGATATCTAATAGCAGTTTAACTGTTGACAATGCCACTATATAGAATAAACCTAAATGAATTAAGAAAGCATCATTGCCCTTTCTTCTCCGGCCTCCCCCTCGCTCAATTATGCTATCTTTAATTAAGTCGGTATGTAAACACGCCACTTATTGCGAGGCTGTTATAGTTTAACTCTCTTTGCAAAATTATATGTATCATGATTGGGTCGACATGGTTCCAACCAAAGAGTATGCTGCTCTGCAGACATTAATGGACCACTCCATGCATGCATGTGTTAAAACTCAAAACTTTTGAGCATCATGATACTAGTTTTGGCACACTAGTGCCCTTTCTCTCTATGTACCCTTTCTCTCTTTTGAAAATCTAAACATGTTGCCACCCTCATCCACCCTAGAATGGAGAGTGACTTCTCTCCGCAGGCACAAATAGTTTTGACGAGGGCCGTCCAGCGTAGATTGTCTCTCTGGCGACCTGGTTTCTTCGCAAAATTTGTTTCTGTAGTGTTTAAAGAGGAAAACTCGACTAGCGTTCCTGGGATCCTGCCACATCCACCACCATAAAAAGCTTCAACGAGCTTCGGCAAACCCATTCTAGGACCTCCAACGTCGGTCCCCCTCCAATGACCGTATTTTTTGGTCGCGTTCAGACATCTTTAGTTTTCTCTACATACATCCTTAGTTTTCTCCATACATTTCCATTTTATGATGGTAAACACCCTCTTGGGTGGTACGTGATGGGTTTTCACGACTGTTTTTGGGGGCTATCGTCCTTATTCTATGGAGTTGGTCATACAATCTAAATCCTTTATACTGGTGAATGAGGGAAGCATGTTGGCCATTACTGAAAGGAGTCAAATGGTGATATCTAAGTTGGTTCTGGGTTTAACAACAATACAGTGATTGCATAAGGCCATGGATGCGTGCACAAAACAATACAGTGATTGCATAAGGCCATGGATGCGTGCACAAAGGATGAGAAATAGAATTTCTTCTCCACTGTCCGGGAAGATAGTCGTAGTTTCACGGCGCATCGCTGCTCGAATGCTCGAGAACGTTATATGGCAGTGGAGGAGTATGGTGATGGTGGGAGGAGGAATTTTATTTTCATTCCTGAGAAGGGAGACAGTGGCTAGAGAAGGATGAGGGAGGTGTTGTGTGATTTTTTGTTCAGCAAGAGAATAGCTCACAAGGAGGTGTTGTCGGTGGATTAGTCCCGTGGGTGTCGTTTTGGGAGTGAGAAATTGGAGGTGAATCATAAAGACCCAAGTTCATCCTTGGTGGCGAGGCGATCTTATGCGGCAGCTCTAAAGACGGGTTATGCTTCGAGGGTTCAGAGTGAGGGGGGTTTGCAAATCACGCCTCAGAACCAGCTTGTTGAGATGCACATTCTTTAAAGGAGATGGAAACCTAACTTATCGAGTTGAAGGAAGTGATAGCTTTCTTCTCTACGAAAATATACCTGCTTTTAGCTGGAGGCAACATAGTTGTAAGAAACAAGATAGACCTGAATCCTTTAAACTCTGATCAAGGAAAACGGAAAATCAGATTCAGCCTTGTCCTTATAACCAGATCTAGGAGAGTATGTCGGGTCAAAAGGAAATTTGGATGATTTGAAGTGGGGTCTACATCGGGTATCGGCGTAAAGACATCACTAATGGAATGCCATTTGCCTCATGTAACACAGGATAGACCGATAGTCGATATTACACCCTTGGTCCCCAAAGAAACTATGGCTCCCTCGTTAGAGTTGAAGGAAAATGGTATACTGCCGATGTCTGAAAGGGATGTATGATCCGTTATCACCCCAGAGGTGAAGAGACTTGTTGTCACCCCAGAATCTCCAATGGGGACTCTAATACTATTGGAGAGAGTCAATGGAGTTGTTGGAGAATCAATGAGTTTGGCGTTGGTGCCTTGTGTAGAGGAATTTCTAGAATCGGGAGTGCAGTTGGATACTGTGTCTAGGGATAATGTTGCTCCTCTGGTCTCTCTTCCTCCAATAGTGGATTGGATTCTGTCTAAAGTTAACGAGATTCAGCAATTCGTAGGAATTTCACATGGAGGATGTGAAGACCAATTTAAAGAACTAATCACTACGATTGAGGCAATCCATGCGGTTGAAACCAAATCAAGTTTCAAGAAAAGTAGAGAGTTACATCGTCTTTCTTGGGCAATCACCTATGACGCTAAAAGTGGTAGCTAACCTAGAGCGAAGTCTAAAGGAAGGACATTGTGAATATGAGAAACAAGGGATTGGGATCGGGCTTGGTGTATTTTGGGTTATTTTTTCACAGGCTTTTTGGGTCAGTAGGGGCTTCTAATATGGGCAAGGTATTTCTTGTATACATTAAGTGTACTTGGTTACTCCTTTTGATATATATAATATTCTTACTTATAAAAAGAAATTGTTTAGAGCCACAATTGCTCATGGAGATATAGGAAGAGAGATGGACTCATGCAATTGTTTATACATGAATGCAGTAATGGCATTAAACAAATAAACCTTACATGGACCGTATTTGTTTATACAAGTATATATACTATATATATATATATTATATTTTTTCATCAAATGTCTCAAAATTCTTATCATCATGTGGGGGTCTGCAACTAGTAATATATAAGTTTCAAATTAAGCATAGAGTTTTGCTCTTGTTTCCACATCATCCATTGATGCCATTGAATAGAAATTAAATAATATTTATGATAGATTAAACCTAAAGTTATTAAATGAAAAAGATTAAATATTCTCATCAACTACTATTCACTATCCCACACTTCACATATATTTTATGTGGCAAATCAGGTTCACTAACAAGTGAACAGGTTCTTGCCCCAACCCCTCTATGAGAGAGAGCTTGAGGGGAGAGAGAGGTCGAAAAGGGAGAGAGCTTGATGAGGTCGAAGAGAGAGGTCAAAGAGACAGAGGTTGATGAGAGAGAGAGAGGTCGAAGGTGATGGGTTTGACCCAAAAAAAAAAAAGGATCAGGTGTGGGGTGTGGGAGTCAATAGTGGCTGATATATATTAAAACTCAATGAAAAATAACACATTTAATTTAGCTCACTAATTTCCATGTAAAGTTTGTCGTGATCTTTTTAGTTTTCCGGCCTACATGTGTTTTGGTATCTTTTTGGTAGTCTCAACTCTATGTATGCTATTTTAATTATACATAATATTTTGTATTTATTTAAGGTTATAGCTATCTTTACACATCTCGTGAATTGATTAATTGTAATGTAAAAGAAAGAAACATGTCTCAAAATAGTGAGCTATATATCCATATGCAGTGATGTGGAGCAGGAGAAGTGCACTGAAACCACTTGCTCTTTATTCCCAGAAATCAGAATCTTGTCGTTCTAATTTAACTTTATTGTTTCAAGTCTTGGAGAGTGGGAAAAAAAAAAAAGGGTTTCCCCCACGTAGTAGGGTACGTGATGAAGGCAGCTGTGATAATGAAGCTTCATTATGATAAAATAGTTGTGGTGTTGGATTGATGAGTCAGATCGTGGAAATTAGAGTTGTCATATCAATTGGTATCATATTGTGCCAAAAATAGTAGGAAGAAAAGTGAAGAGTAACAAACACTGCTGATATTTTGAGTTTATGTGATCAATTGTTCGAGCTTTAATAGTTGCATGTAGAGAGAGAGAGAGAGAGAGAGCTCTTTGTTCCTCCTAGGTTAAGACTTGGAGTAAAACTATATTTATAAGTGGTACATACACCTCTTTTAGTCTACAATCACTTGAAAATTGTGAGCTTGAGTTCCAATACTTTTATTTTTATCGTTACTCGCGTAGATCCATTACAAGAAAACTGTTTATTTGTGGTTAGTTATTTCTTACGAAAATGCTTATTTTATCGTAAATAATTATTATCGTTGTAAATAATCTGTCACAAATACTAATGCTCGCTTTTCTTGTTAATATTTTTTGGACAATGTTTAAATGATTAATAAATACTATAGGATCTACTTCATATGTTTATCTATCTCGCATGAGGCTTTTGAGTTCATGTAAGAACTTGAATTAATATTGATTGCTTGTTGAGATTTAATCTTTTTGTTTGTAGAAGGAGAGAGTCCTCATTATACACAATTCTCTCTTTCACATTCAACAAACTTCTTTCTTTCATACCTAGCGATCCAATAGTGCCAGTTGTAGACATCTTTAAACAATTGGCTATAAAAGGGAAAAGTGGAAAATAATAATTAGGTAATGCTCAGCATTCAATATATATATATATATATATATATATATATGTAGAAATAACGAAGCAACATAGCCATTTAGCTTTTTGAGACAAAAGGCAATGCATGGTTTGCAGTTCCATTGGTGAATATATGCATATCGAGTCACAGTCATATCGGGCTATGTCAAATTAGAAAAATGATACTTATGAGTATACAAGTGCTACACAATCATTTTAAAAAAATAAATAAATATGGAATCCGCATGAAAAGAAAATTAATTTTTTAATAGTAGACTCTATTCTTTTTCAAAGTGACTGCACGACGCTTGCATACTTTATGACTATATGTAGTATTACTCATCAAATTAAGATAAAGCAATGCATGCAATTTGTTCACATAGATCCAAGCAAGCCAAGCCACAATTATGGATGGCAACCCAAGTGCTGATTCGATTGGAGGAAGGAAATATGCCTCTCAGCTTGGCATTTTGCTATGACCACGCACTCATGCAAACCTAACCAATTACTAAGATTTCTGCCCCCCTGCCCCCAAGAAGAAGAAGAAAAAAACAGTTCCTTGTGGTTTCAATGTTCGTACCCAAGAATCCCCCCCAAGCAAAACTTTGGTTGGCTTATTCTGATATATTCTTGAGGTACTACTATTTGGTGGAATGTCATATTATTGAGAATATGAGGAGCTTTGTTCATGAGGTCAATTTCATGAAAACGACCTAACTCTATCCTTGGCATCCTTGTCCTTTTTTGGATCTGGTTCCCACAGAGACAGACAATCAGGTCCCTCAAGAAAATTTATCCTCTATTTGGTGTTCCAAAAACCTTTCAAAACTAGATTATCAGTATTTTTTATTTTATTTTTCATTATTGCAAGACTATCAGCAAAACAAGTAGGAGAATATTGTACCATCTCATCCAATCTCACTTATAATGTCCCTGAACATGTTTCACTTTTAATTTGTACAAGTTTCAAATAGACAAGCTCCATATAAATCTTTGTAAAAAAATAAACTATATTTAAAAAGTGTAAAAAAAAATTATTCTTTATTAGTAAAACCCACTTTTTTACAAAATATTTATATAAAGCTTGTATATTTGAAACTTTCAGCTAACATTACTCTTCTCAGGCAGCTAAAAGTACATCACATGGAGCTCTTTGAAGTGAAAAACGCCAAAGAAAAAAAAAAAAAAAAGTACCAAAACAATAAAAGAAATCTGTACCATCTCATCTAATTTCTCTGTATGAACATATTACACTTTTCCAGGCAGCTTATGTACATCAAAGGAACGATTTTAGGAGTGAGAAACGTCAAATTCTCGTTTCATTCCACATTAAGAGTCGTGAAAAGGGGCTAATCCTAACGTTTTGAAAAATGAAACGCTTTATCAATAAAACATGGGAAGTGTCCAAGTACAGACGGGTGGCTGAAAACAACTAGGAGCATGCTTGCCTCCCCTTTCTCTCAACTTCATGATTCTGATTGAAAGAGAAGAAGCACATCACCATGGAAGACCCATATTTTGTCGCAACGTCTGAAATGAAGGGAGACAGGACATTGGAGAGGGAAAAGTAAGTGCGGGACAGAGTGCCTGGCGGGGTTCTAACACCTGCATGTGCTTAAGAATAATAGCACTTTAGTGTACATTAGCACCAACTCTTAACCCATTCTGAGCCCCGTTCCTCCGTATCAGACTACATTTTACCAATAGTTACTTCTCCATCTCATACCTTGAACCAGGAAGCCGATCCTATTCATATTCATCCCCAAAGAATAGTTACCCACCTAATTTAAGTAAGAATACAGGCATAAGAAATTCTGCCCACGCTGCAAGATAATCTCTGTTTAGATCCAAAGCCATGCCATTATGACCAACCTGCATGCATCTTTCTTTTTTCTCATTTTGAAGCAATGTACATGAATTCAGGAATCTTTTCGTTCTATACACAGGTTTGATTCAGCAATGGTTAAGCACCAATACAAATATTTTGTAAGAAATGTGAAATAGTAGTTTATTAACACCATCCATGACTTGGAAGTGGCATTCAAGTGAGGGTAATTGACATGCACGAGCAAACCAAAGAAAGTCAGATACCTAAAATTTCATATGCTCATCACAACAATAGAAGTGTTTCCCCAAAAACAAAACTACATTTGGCATGTGAACCATTTCTTTCCACCAGTTCAACGACATTGCATTAAATTCCTGGTTCTAACTAGGGCTCAATAATTTAATTCCAAAACCTTCCACTGCAGCTGAATATCCAACCTAAAATTTACCAATAAAGTCAAACGAATAGCAGCCAATGATAGAATTTGCAATAATATATCACGAAACTTGTATGAGTTCATACTCCTAGCCAAGGACTTGTGAACCCCCGGGATTAGTCAGGACGTTTTTCTTGGACACCCGGTACCAATAAAAAAAAAAGAATCTTCTACAAGTTCATAATAAAAAGCAGGAGCCCTTTGTCCAAAGAGCAGGACCGTTTTGGAACCCATCTAATTGAAAACGCCCTTAAAGTACTCCCAATACTCTCTATGAAGATAAGAATGGCGTTCTAATGCCATAAGATATAGCACCGGTGTGCAGAACCAACAGTCTATTCAAGTACCTACAACACAGGAAAATATAAGAGCATTGATCAGCAGAAGGAATCCATATAATTCCAGTTACAAGCAAGCATCTTCACTAGTACCTTCACTAGTAATTCCCGAAGTAGTACTAGTACCTACACGCAAGCATCTTCACTAGTACCTAGATGTAACTAGGCTTCATGAGCTGTTTGTATACTTCTGGTATACTCTGTTACTATCGTTATTTCAATAAAATTTACTTTTACCTATAACAAAAAAAAAAAAAAAAAAGCACTGCTCCTCTACCAGTAAAAAGTTTAAGTTATCAAGGAAGCTAGGATTATAGTTAGTTACGATTGAATTCAAATACCACAGCTATTCATTTTGTACACAAGGTTGAAATCGTATTCCTAATTCTAAAGATTTGAGCCCAAATATCTGAATAAGAAGATTTCTAAGATATTTAGGAAAATGAATATGATCAATCATTTTGGGGTGCCTAGGGCAACCAGGGTCAACATTATCAACTCCATCTCATTCAATTCGTTAAACCACTTCCCACCTATTTAGTTCCTACCAAGAAAAAAAAAAAATCCCTCTCGTCAGGCTCAACTTTAAATTTTTTTTTTTTTTTTTTTTTTGTGATAGGTTACACTGCTTTTTTATAAAAAAAATAAATAAATAAAAAACGAAAGAAGAAGAAAGACATGTCCAAAGGCTGGTTGGGGGACCATTTTATGGGAAAGAGAAGCAAATACTCCCCATAAAAGATAAAAGAAACCTTTGATTCCATACAAAAGGGAGAATCGATCTGTGCCTCGTAACTAAGCCAGTCTATGAAATCGCTAGTTAGCTTCATAAGGCTACTCTTTGAGGCATTCTTACAAAACAATCATATTTCAATGGCCAGACAGACAGACAAGGAAGAGAATAGAAGAAGAAACGTGGCTTCAGATGTTATGAGATGAGAGCCATCATGACTTAAAAAAAAATTAAAACAAAAGAGCAAATAAAAACTGAATAAGGGGGTTCTCACTTCCAATATCTTGAGGGAGACACCAATTTTCACTTATAGAAGTTTATAGACTTTTAAAACCAAGCCGACCAATAGCTCCTGGCAAACTGTCCCTAATAACCAATTGTACCATCAGGCTTGTTCTATTATATGTTCATATATCTACGAATGGTAGCTAATTACACAGAGCCCCATCTCTATTGTTGATAAAATAATAAATAAAAATCCCACATTTCTGGCATCAGAATTACTAATAGAAGACATGAAAAAAAGAATTGCATTTCCTGCAAAATAAAGTAGATCATTCAGCTAATGCAACCGAACAATTCCCCCATGCCACTCAGTAATCTCAAAAACGGGGCTAAGGATTTTCTTCATTGCATGTAAAATAAACCTGACATTACAACAGCCACAAATTGAGTAAGCCCACCGAAGCCAACTCTTACACTAACAAGTCTAAAAGAGACACTTTTAAACAATACCTAACCCGGCAAATCTTAATTATACTTCTCAATGATAATTCATTCTTGCAGAAGATACCAACATTTTGTAGAATAAATTGGTAAATAAATGACCATGTTTATCCGAAATTGTAATCCATCGTTATAATCCTAATAAAAATACAATTCGTTGCACATACATGCATATATGTATGTATAATACCAAAAAGACTCACAACGAAAAGGGAAAATGAGCGAGCGACCCTGGAAATTACGAACCCTGAGACAACTCGCAGAAAGCGCGTGCCTGTATGGAAATGTGTGAAGTGAGACGAGCGACGGCGAGAGCGCTGTGCAGCGGCACCAGCGATTGAATGCACCCCACCTCTCCCGCCATGGTCCTTCCGATTCACAACAAGGTAAGAACATAATCGATTTTTTCTTTTTGGGTTTCAATTAAAAAAGACAAGCCGTGAGCAGAGAGTGGGAGACCCACCTGGCAGTGGAGAAGACTGGGCGGCGGTGGGGCCGAGGTGGAACCGGAGGCCGGAGGAGGCCGGGTAGGGATGATGCAGAGGATGATGAGCGTCGGATTGGGGAGGAACTGCCGGTAGAGAGCAGAGATCTCGAAAGGGATCCGGAGCGCCAAGCCATTGTTTTCGACTCCGAGACCCGAGTTGAGTGAATCCTCCAGCAGCAAGGGCTTAAACTTAAAGGGATGGGATTCTTAAACCCTAGAGTAGTCTAGATTCAGGGCCCAGCTGCACAAAGCCCAGCCCAATATCTCTCTTGGATTGTGGAAAGCCCATCTTATTATGGTTGAGATATAGGTCCAAATAACGGCAACGTATAGGTTGGGCAGCTCATCTTCTTATTTTTAGGTACTATTTAGATAACGAGTTGAGATGAGATAAATTGAGATAAAAATTAAAAATTAAAAAAATTAATTTTTAATATTATTAATTTTTAAAATTTTTAAAATTAAATTATTTATTATATTTTATATAAGAATTTTAAAAAATTATAATAATAAAATGAGATAAAATATTTCTAATATCCAAACGGATGAGGTCAAAAAATATTAGAAAGTGCCGTGATAATTGCTGGGAGTAAGTTATTATCCAGATTTTAATAATTTTTTAAAAAAATTAATAAATGATATCATGTAAACATCTCCGTCATCTCGTTACATAAATAAAAAAAAAAAAAAAAAAATTTATAAGTAATAATATCTCTTGAATTTGATTCATTTGAATGTTTAATATAACAATTATTAAAAAAAAAATTCTTATTTATCATTTTATATTTTACATCTTATAAAAAATATTCTGACATCTTATAAAAAAATATTTTCACATTCTATAAAAAAAAACTATAAAAATGGAGTGGAAGAATAAACTGTAGCTGATGCGGCATTTATCTCAACCAAAACCAAGCACTTCTCTTCACAATCTAGAGTCATAAAACACGAATCGCCAGCGCCAAATGTTCGGAAAACCTTCAAGATAAGAAAAACCCGGTAACACAATCATGTCTTCAACCCCACTTTTCACCACCCCACGGCCACCACCACCACTGTCCACTACCACTACTCATCAATCCCCAACAGTAGACAGACTCGCTTTCCTTGTCGACAAGTCTAAATCCATCAACCGCCTTCTCCAAGTCCACGCCGTCCTCCTCCGCCATGGCCTCCATCATCACCCCGTCTTGAACTTCAAGCTTCAGCGTGCTTACTCCTCTATTGGTCGCCTCGACTATTCTCTAGCCCTTTTCCAACGTACCCATAACCGGAATGTGTTCTTCTGGACAGCCATTGTTCATGGCCACGCACAACGTGGTCTGCACGACCAAGCACTCTTCTACTACGCACAAATGCTGATTCATGATGTCGAACCCAATTGCTTCACCTTCTCTTCGCTCTTGAAATCCTGCCCGATTGAACCTGGAAAGGCCCTTCATTCCCAAACGATCAGACTCGGGTTTGATTCGGATTCGTATGTTAGGACGGGCCTCGTTGATGTTTATGCTAGAGGGGGGGATCTGGTGTCCGCGCAACAGCTATTTGATACTATGCCTGAGAAGAGTTTGGTTTCTTTGACGGCAATGATTACATGTTATGCCAAGCACGGGGAGCTTGACAAGGCCCGAGTCTTGTTCGAAGACATGGAGGACAGGGATGTGGTTTGTTGGAATGCGATCATTGATGGGTATGCTCAGAATGGGATGCCAAATGAGGCTTTGTTATTGTTTAGACAGATGTTGGCAGCGAGAGTTAAGCCTAACGAAGTGACTGTACTGGCTGCACTCTCTGCTTGTGGGCAGCTTGGAGCTTTGGAGTCTGGTAGATGGCTTCATTCTTATATTGAGAATAATAGGATTGACATCAATGTTCATGTGGGTACCGCGTTGGTTGATATGTATAGCAAGTGTGGTAGTTTGGAGGATGGGCGTTTAGTTTTTGATAGGATCAAAGACAAGGATGTCGTGGCTTGGAACTCAATGATTGTAGGGTATGCAATGCATGGATTTAGCCGAGATGCTTTGCGGTTGTTTCATGAAATGTGTGCTGTTGGACGCCACCCTTCTGATATAACTTTCATTGGCATGTTGAGCGCTTGTAGCCATGCTGGTTTGATCAGCGAGGGATGGAGATTTTTCAATTCAATGAAAGATGAATATGGGATTGAACCTAAGATTGAGCACTACGGGTGTATGGTAAATCTTCTTGGCCGTGCTGGCCATTTAAAAGAAGCATATTTGCTTGTCAAAGGCATGAAGACTGAGCCGGATCCTGTCTTATGGGGCACTTTGCTAGGGGCTTGCAGGCTCCATGGTAACATTGCTTTGGGAGAGGAAATTGCAGAGTATCTGGTTGGCAAGAATCTTGCAAATTCAGGAACATATATTCTGCTTTCGAACATATATGCGGCCACCGGCAACTGGGAGGGGGTGGCAAGGGTGAGGACCTTGATGAAACTTAGTGGGGTCCAGAAGGAGCCTGGATGCAGCTCAATTGAACTGAATAATATGGTGCACGAGTTTCTTGCCGGAGATAGGAGACACCCAAAAAGCAAGGAAATCTACATGATGTTAGAGGAGATAAATAATTGGCTCAGAGCGCACGGTCACGCCCCACACACAGAAATAGTGTTACATGATCTTGGGGAGAGAGAAAAAGAGCAATCCCTTGAAGTTCACAGTGAGAAGCTAGCTATTGCTTTTGGGCTCATCAGTACTCAACCAGGAAGTACAATCAAGATTGTGAAGAACCTTCGGGTTTGTCTGGACTGTCATGCTGTGACCAAGTTGATTTCAAAAATCACCGGACGTAAGATTGTAATGAGGGATCGAAACCGATTTCACCACTTTGTGAACGGTTCGTGTTCTTGTGGTGATTACTGGTGAAGTGTAATATATCCATCTCAACAGCTCGTTTAGAAGACTATCTCTGCTTTATTCAAATGAGTTCTGCCATTTACAAGTATGCAGGACCTAAAACAACTGTAAAAATATTTAAAACAAGCATTTTATATTAGCCGATGCAATTGACTTCCACGTTAGTGATAATATTTTATGTGCCAATATAACTGGATTTTTTTATTTTATTTTATTTTTAAATTCAAAAATATAAAACAAAGCAAAACGGGCTAACAAACTTCATTCCAAACAACAATTATTGGGAATAAATTGTAAACTACAAATCATATCCAAATAATTATATACATGATCGGTTAGAATTCACTCCAAAAAAGTATAATAAGCCTAGTTGACAATTGACTAAACACAGCTTATCACATTAGTAATGCCTGATCTATGGTTAACGCATGCCTAACCAACCATTATGCATTTCACATGCCCATCTAGGTGTCATCTCTACCGTTAAAGACCAAATAAATTGTAAGTTATCAGTCATGAATAAGGGCTTTTGCAAACCAGGAGGCAGAAGTGAACAAGTTAATATTGTAAGACCTTACATTCTGAAATCCAAAACACAAACTATGTTATTGGCGAAACATGCAGCAATCTTGTCACCTTCCTTGTTCCAGCAAACTTCAAATACGCCCCCATTCCCAGTGTACGTTTTAACAATCTTGCCTTCCTTCAATGACCAGATGTGCATGGATCTATCAAGGGATCCACTGGCCAAATACTCGCCATTTGGGCTAAATGCAACGGAATATACAGGATCTCTGGATTTCCAATTTAAAGCATTAGTAAATTCAAAAGTATCTACGCAGTTATCATTACCTTCAAAAAATATCAACGACAGAGGAGAGGAGACTGGGTACCTGTGTCCATTCAAGCTGTGGAGAAGTTTCCCAAGTTCCACATCCCATAGCTTCACTGTTGAGTCAAATGATGCACTGTATAGAAACATAATCAACAGAATATATTAGATTATTAAAAAACTTTTTTTTTTTTTATCGGTAAATATGAATTTTATTGAAAAAGTTGAAGCCAAGTACACGGGAGTGATTAAACAACTAAAATAAATAAGTAAAAACATGAATGAATACTATAGTATATTTCGGTTTTCATATTTCTGTGTCTGGTACTTGGGCTTTGCCTACTTTTATGAATAAGACTTCTTGATTACCTTTAAAAAAAAACAAATTCTGTGTCTGTTGCAGGTCTGCATGTAATATCATGCACATTAAACAAATCTGAACATGGAAATATATTATCATTTACTCCAGAAGCAGTTTCCACAAACAATCGTCAGCAACAGCCAAAAAATGAGGGAGAAAGAAAAACAATGTCTGGTACAATGAGTTGAAGTCTACATTCTTAGAGTAAACCCAATAATCACCGAAGCTGGCAATGTGCAATTACAGACACAATGATGGCTTCAACTAACAACTCCCAGTGCACTTTACTCTTAGTTGTATCCTATAAAACTTCAGTTAAGATGTCAAATATCAACTTCTTTAACAATACAAGACGAGTCAAGAAATATAGAACTGATTTTTTTTTTTTTTTCGTGTCATTCCTATACTTATTGGATTTGATTTCGTCTGCAGTTCATAATCAACTGAGTTTAATTAACGAGAACATTTTACTAGAACAAGTGCAGAGTAATTTACTTTTTGACAACCAATAAAATCAGATAATCAACTAAACAGAAAAGCCGGAAGTACCAAATTGAAAATCTAGACCACCAACATGAATGCATAAAACTAAATTTGTTTTTTTTTTTTTATAAGTAACACATAAAACTAAAATTGTTAAAGCGGCAGCATGCATACCTTGCCAACACTAACTGCTGGTTGGGGTTGATCGTACCAGCTCCAGTGGGACTCCATCTGATAGTATATATCTCCTGCAAAAGCATTATTCAATGTTTCTATGAATAATCTATTAGAGCACAAGCATGTAAACTGGGATGTCCACAGGTACATTGACATTGAGGAAAACACAAAAACTAAGAGTACCTTAGAGTGCTCCCTTAAATCATGAACAAACTTGTCCTGCTTCATACTCCATACCTGCACATAATTATATATTAGCTGAAAACAGAGAACCCAATACAACAATATGTCTCAGTGCCCAGAAGCAAGATGAACCAACAAGAAAAAGGGTGAAAATGTACAGAACAGATTGGATGAACTGGAAGATGGCACATGCAAACATATATAAGTATAAATGTGCATGCATATGCACACCCACACTTGTCACACAGCCTCCTAAAAATGCTAAGTGCAAACATCTACGTCAGGACATAAGAGGCAAATCAATTTAATTGAGAAAGGGGTAGCATAAGAACCTTTGCTGTGATATCATCAGAGCAAGAGGCCAGCAATGAACCTGTTGGGTCCCATTTGACACAGTTAACTTCACCCTGAAATTGCACAACAGGTTAAGTAGCCACAAGGAATTGAAGAATGATATCATTTCACAAGTCAAAGCACATAGTTTGATCTATGCTTTCCAAACATTCACGAATCAAAGTCTGCAGATGTAGCTATGATGAACAAATTGTAGCAACTAATAACCATCATGTGCACTCAATGAGTTGCCCTTGTTTGCTACTTGAATAATCTGAGGGTCAGATTATAACTCTAGAGCAAACAGAAACATTGCTCAAGGTGGCGTTGGTAATTCCTAGAACAAAACCACATTAATTCCAAAGTTAGGCATGCATAAAAATAAAATTAGAGCAGCAGTCCAGACCTTGTTCTAAAAATCTAGGCTTCCCAAGCCACCCTCTTCCCCCACCTCCCAAATAACAATGATAATAATAAGATCAGGAGAGCAAATTAGACATGGTCTTAAAGGTCAGGTCTAAACTTGAATCTAACATACCTTAAAGCCCCAATGTGCAAGCCCCACTTAAAGGACAAGTGTGTGTGTAGGGAATAATATTGGTAAGATAATACCAAAACCTCTGCTGTTCGATTCTGTATCAGAAAAATGACAGTTACATGCAGATTCAAGGAAAAACCTGATGCCCAGCAAAAGTTTTGATAGGGAGGACTTCTCCAATCTTGCAAACATATATCATATTATCTGTAGAGCTTGTTGCAAATGAGATGTTGTTGCGCCAGTCAACATCAAGGGTAGGACCTAAAAAATACAAATTTAGAAGATTTATCCTAATCACAAGATGGACAGCTTTTTTATCACAATTTTTTTTTTTTTTTTTTTTTTGATAGGTTAGGGACTGACGGTTAGGATTGATTTGTTGGGGGGGGAGATCAATTATCACTAAATCAAATGGAGCACCTGTATGAAAGTCAAATTGTTGTTTGCATTCCTCTGCCTTTACATCCCATACAATTGCAGTTTTATCACAGCTACCAGTAAGAAGATAGTCACCCTTCTTGTTCCACTTTAGAGAGAATATGGGTCCTTTGTGTTTACTTAGAGTACTCTTTAATTCACCTGGACAAAGATAAAGACAATTATCAGTAAACTGAAGAAATTTGCACAAGCAATGAAGATAAGCATAAAATCCTGATTCCAACTTCCATGTAAATAAAACAAAGCACCACATGGAAGACATCAAACTAACGAAGAAATAAACTTCTATAAGATATTTTGCTTAGCCCATGTATATGGAGTCCCATGTTATGTATGTAGGTAGTAAATATGCATGTATGCATAGTTTCCTTCAAATGATAAAAAAGACCTTTGAAACAGACTACACATGCACACGATGTACCACAAAAGAGAAACTAAAATGCATCCTTTTAAAGTGAATAAAACTCCATGAATTCACAAGAATATCTCTCAAGACTATAAGATGAACTAAAGTTCCAATTGATCACAAAGGCAAATTCTCAAACCACATGGATCATAGCAGTGCCTCCAGATTAAATTTGGATTATAGAAATACCTCAGGATTCAATTTCCCTAAAGCCTGAAGCAGGGCAAGAAGCCAACTTTACATAGATCGATATACTTTTGTAATATGTGCATTATAACTCCTCAGACATCCTCAGGCATCCTTTTAAGTTACTGATCTTTTAACATAAGGTTGGTGACCAAAGCATGTTTAAAAATAGATAGCAGGCTAAATATAAATGACGAATTTCCAACAGTTTGGAAACATCAATACCAGCATGTGTCAAGCACATACAACTGTGTGCCAACAACATTGCCAACAGAAGCTGGCAAACAAGACTAAGGCAGACTAGCCTAATGAAATCTTGGGTAAAAACTATTTAAACTGTTTGCTTATCCATGGCATCATCACATGACATGGTGTATAAAAAAATATAAAGAGCTTTACTTCTCAGGTGACACGTCCACATAACTGTAAAGGGATATACACACACCTTCAATGATTGTATACACAAACAAGCAAAAACATCACATAAAATGAGAAGATGATACTATTTAACTTCATTTCTGGTCCACTGTGTCATATCTGCTCCACCCTAATTGCTGGAAAATGCAGATATTTATTTTACAAAAAAAACAAAAACAAAAACCAGTCTAAGACAGCTTACCAATTGTAGTCCAAATTCTCGCTTGCCCATCATACGAACCAGTTGCAAGTAGCGTCCCCTCTCCCTGAATAGGGGAAAGAAAAATCATCACAATTTTTGTCATGGAAAATGACCAAAAAAAAAGCATTGTAGGAAGGAAGCTTCATTACCATCAATATAGCATCTAGAAAAGTACCTTTCTTGCTTTACACGAAGTAGCAAAACACTACAGCTACAGATTAACAGTGAAAACCTGCTGCTTGTTCTATTGCTGTACTTTAATTCTATGTGTTTGTTTGTTTCTTATTCATAAAAAAAAAATGTGTTTGAGAATGGGCAAGGGGAGTATGAAGCCAGACTGTTCTATCAAATGTTATCTTCTCTTCCCGGAAACAAATTAGGAGGAATGAGACTCCGGTCAGAGTGTCTTTCTTTGTTTGGACAGGCACTCTTGTGAAGATCCTTATGATGATCTTAGAAAGAGACATTTTTTCTTATTCATAAAAAAAAAAAAAATGTGTTTGAGAATGGGCAAGGGGAGTATGAAGCCAGGTTTGATAGGAGTATGAAGCCAGACTGTTCTATCAAATGTTATCTTCTCTTCCCGGAAACAAATTAGGAGGAATAAGACTCCGGTCAGAGTGTCTTTCTTTGTTTGGACAGGCACTCTTGTGAAGATCCTTATGATGATCTTAGAAAGAGACATTTTGTGGTTGTAGAGGTGTTGTATATGCAAGAGGAGTGGAGAGACGATTGATCATCTCTTACTTCCCCTTGAGGGAGCTAGTGGTCTTTAAAAAAAATTTTGTTTCGGCTTGGTTGGGTTATGCCATGTAGAGAGGTGGATCTCCTAGTATGTTGTACAGAAAAGTTTGCTAGCACTAAAAGGAATATTTTATGGAAGCTGATTTTGTTGTGCTTAATGCGGTGCTGGTGCAGATAAAGGAGAGATTGGAACTTTGAGAATTGTGAGCAGACAGTTGCCAGAGTCAAGGATCTCTTCTTTAGAACCCAATACAAATAACCAGTTTCTAATTTCCAAGATATTCAACTTATAAAAAAAAAGAAATTTCAAGATATTCAGTTTCTTGTATCACTAGAACATCACTCCAAGGCATTGCTCTTGTATATGGCCCGTGTACTTGGGCTTTTGCCTATTCCTACAATCAAAAAAATCTTATTTATCGATCAAAAAATTTTTCAAGATATTCAGTTATATTGTTCTCATTTTCTGATTAGGTCCATATCTTGTATACTCCTCGTGTGCATCAATGCCACTTTGTTTTATAGGTAAATTGATACCACTTATGATTATCAATATCAATAAAATTTACACTTCAAAAAAAAAACTTTTTTTTTATAAGTAAAAAAAAACTTAATACAAAGATACATCCTCTTGATGCAGAGAATACCATTCCCACTCCACATTAATGTGGACTATCGAAGGTGTTGCAAAATATTAAATAGGAGAAAGACACCTCCCCCTCCATCTTTTTGGGTTTAGAAACAGGATCCTTTCCCCCCTCATTAGGATAATGAAACTCAACATTTGGCAATTGATAAATGCATAATTGCATCTACATCAATGAGGCAGGGACAGTGCCGACCCAGAAGAAAGAAAAAAAATAAAAGAAAACCAATCAACCATGAGATTTTTTTTTTTTTTCAAGAAAATAAAAACTCAAATACAAACATACATCCTCTAGATGCAAACGAGAATACCATTCCCACTCCACATTAATGTGGGCTATCTAACGTGTTGCAAAATATTAAATAGGAGAAAGACACCGCCCCCTCCATCTTTTTGGGTTTAGAAACAGGATCCTTTCCCCCCTCATTAGGATAATGAAACTGAACATTTGGCATATTGACAAATGGATAATTGCATCTACATCAGTGAGGCAGGGACAGTGCCGATCCCAGAAGAAAAAAAAAAAAAAAAAAAACCAATCAACCATGAGATTTCTTTTGTAGTTTCTTCAGTAGATGCTTTCTATGTACAAAGAGTTGATAAAAGATAAGATTCTTTTTATAAGTAAATTCCATTAAAAGTGCATACAGTAAGTATACAAGAGATATACAAGAGACGCCTATTCAGAAGGAGAAAAAGCTACTAGAAATTCATGAAAGTTAAGCCCATTGAAGTCTATAGAAGCTGTCCAAATTATACGAGTATCGAGAAAGAAAGTTTCGAGTTCCTCCAACATCCGTTCACGATTATCAAAATTTTTATCATTCACTTCCTCTAAATACACCACACACCATAGGAGTCAAGTAGGAACCATTATCTACACTGCTGCAGCTTGTCGGTACCCACCTAACGTTAAAGAGTAACAGAAGGCCATTGCTGCAAATTGTTTGATAATTATATACAAGTATTTGAAGCTTTTATCACCAAATCGCATCCATTTAACATTTAAAATAAAATCAGGCCAAACTAAGAATAGTCATTGTTAGGCTCTCATCTAGCATTAAAACCAATTCAAAACAAGAAGAAAACCTACATCACGCACCAAGTATTCAACTGAAGAATAAATGAAAACAATTCCAAACAACCAGTTTTCCAGGTACACGGCATGACAACTAATGATGGCACAAGTAAACTACAGCATTCAGATTTAGTAGGGAAATAAAAGCAGTGTAATGAATTTAAGGACAGGATAGGGTAATAAAACTCACATTCCAATCAAGCGTAGTGACATCTTTACTCTTCTCATTTGTTCTACCTTTAACATGTTTCAGAACCAGCACATTCGGAGGACCATTAGAGCCATGTCTCGAGCTACTATCGGCAATTGTCCATATACGAGCTGTTGAATCTCCAGATCTAGAGTTGTAAAAGATGTGTGATGAAAAAAATTGTTAAACTTCACAACCTTACCCAATTTTATAGTACCACAACAGAAAATTATCTAAGGGGATGTTTGGAAACAATTTCCATCTCATCCCATCTCCTTCCCAAACATCATTCAAACACAAACACTTTCAAACTAATCATTACAAATTTTCCAAAATTTCAAACAAAAAAAAAATTCAACTTTTTCAAATCTCAAAACAAAAATATTATTAAAAAAATGATATTTTAACAATATTTTAACTTTATAATATTTTTTATTCAACTTTTTCTCTCCTTTCCCAAACAATAAATACTTAACTCAAACTATCTCACTACTATTCACAAAATTCTTATTTCATCTCATTTCCCAAACATCCCCTAAACTTCTAGAAGAAAGAGCGACACAGGCATGATGTCTTAATAGCAAACATTAACATATCACTATATGTGATAATGCCTTCACCTGCATTTTATACTAATCAATTTCATCATTGATTCATTAGTTAAATGAGAAATGATATTTGCAGTCCTTGGACTGTATGACTGTATCTAGCATTTCTGGAGGGCACAGTTTGAGACACAACATAATTAGGCCTTGCAAAGGCAATCCTGACTCGCTTGGTGTTGTGTATATGGAGGAAAAGAAATGACTAAATTTTCAAAGAAATCGCAAAGAGCACCACAGACCTCAATACTTTCTTTGGTAATGCACCCTACCATTGGGTATCTGCTAACCAATGTACCTCTAGCTTTACTTTCAGAATTTCATTGCTCCCTCTTTTTCACACCAGGCGTATTCGTTAGATACCTCCCATGTATTTCAATTATGCCTCGTTCACTTTCATTGATCATAAATAGAACACATTATTTATCAAAAATAATTCTGTAGTAATATAAATTTCTCGAGAAACTGAAATTATCAGTCAAGAAATTCTTAGAAAGCACTAAATGTAAATAAATTTACTGTAAATAATCAGCTTCCCTTTGAAATGCTTTTGCTTCTCTAGTAAGTTCATAATCGATGTTGAATTGTTTGAAACAAATGGTAAATTGTGCAAAAGAACTAACACGCAGAATATGGAATGAAGCAATAACAAAGAAGCAATATTTTTTTTTTTTTTTGAAGACCGGGGAACCACCCCATGGCAGAGCCCTAACGACTCACCCATTGAACCTAAACACTCAGGGAGACTAGCACAGCAACCCACTGCCATGGCCTCCCACTTAAATCGCAATTTGATCCCAGGGGGAATCGAACCTGTGACATGGGGCTCATGCAATATGAAACCTATAAAACAAGTTGACATGACAGATGCAGCCAAAAGAAAATACAAGAGAGGTTTCAACCATAAGACCAAGATACACAGTGAACCATTGCCAAAAAAAAAAAAATTGCAATTCAAAACATACTAACCCTGATGCAAGAAGAGAACCTGTTGGACTCCATGCACAAGCACAGACCTGGAGGAAGAAAGGAAATCATGCACGTCATCACAGGCAGGAAAAATAATTGGGAGATGAAAGCAACACAATGCAAAAATAATGGAGACATGCTCAAACCTCTGAAGTATGACCTTCCAAAATTGTCACATCAGAACTATGAATTTCACATGCCTGAGAAGTCGAGGTTGTCGAAATATCCATTGGTTTTGGTCCTTGTGAACACATCCAAAGAATTTCATACTTCATGGATGATATAAAAGCTAAAATAAAGAGATGACCAAAAAAACAATGGAACAAATACAATGAAAAAGTATACTTACCTCCTAATACTTTATTATCTTCAAGTTTTACTTCAACTTTATCTTCTTGATCCGTGACCATTTCTCTATTAGTTTGTTCCTCGTGCTGTTTTTCTCTATCCTTGTCCTTGTCTGACCTCTCTTTATCCTTTTCGAGTTCTTTCTCCCTTTCATGTCTTTCTTTATCTCTTATTCTTCCACGTTCTCCTTCGTGTTCCCTACCAAGATCTTTATCTTTATCTTTATCTTTATCTTTTTCCTTCTGTAGACTTTTCCTTTTTTCTTTTATGATTTGCCGCAATTCATAGACATCCTTAGTGATAAGATCCAAAGGTTGTAAGAACGAAAAATCTTCATCCATGTCTGTGTCATTCTGACAAGATTAAAACGAACATCTATCAATTTGAATTCTGAGATAAGCAGCAGTGGAAAATACAGATAGGGTCATGTTGGAAGATCGACTATGCCTACTGTATTAATAAGTTTTTACTTATCAAACAAATGGTGGAAGATAGAGACAAGGCAAAAGAACTAAGCATGCTAACATTACTCAAGTTTGCTTCCATCTCCAAGTACTGAAGTCCTTTTTGTACAAATGTAATAAGAGCACCAGGGGGAACCAAATTTCCATCAATAGGGCACTTGTTGATACTTGCCTCATATCCTAAAGCAAATGCTGAATGTGTGAATCCTGCAAGATTTGGACAAGGAGAAGTTGATATTTGCATCATTTTCTGTTGTTTTGACTGAAAAGAAGGATCACAAAAACATAGGAAAAAATAATTATTTAAGGTTTGAATTTTCTCCCACCATAACGTCTCATCTGACTGTCCTAATAAACCTAGGTGGACAATTGGATATATAAGGATTACGAAGTAATTTCTCTGAATAGAGTCTGCAAACCCTAGGTGTACGATTTTTAAGCAACATGAAAAATTATTCCGAAACTTGGATGTTTCTATTCCCTAATAAGCCCTAAAGAGGTTCCATCGGCAAATAACAAAAACCTAGAACAAAAATTCCAAATGCTATTCGTGAATAAAAACAGCTTCGTAAAGAAACCCTAGGAAATTAATCTCCAAAAATTAAAGTCCCAAATGGTAATAGAAACAACGCTGCTCAACAAGGCAATGGAAAATGAGACTGCCCATTGATGTAGGAGCTCCCAAAGGACATTGGGAGGACCGTCTACATCAGCAGGCATAAGACGTACAAATATTAATATTTTGACCACTTATCAAGGAAAAAAGAACACAAAAAATCAAAAGAAGGTAGAACTCTGAAAAGCTGTGAAGTTACCTGATTCTTGAAGATAACGAAACACAAGGTAGTTCAATTCGACGGATGTAATGGAGGTCATGGTCGAGTCGCCGGGTTCACAGGCTTCGGTGACTGTTTATAAAGATTTAAACAACCATGTGGGGGCGAGAAAGAGAGAGAGGAAGGGGAATTTACGAGGCCGCAGGGGTAAGGTGGTGGCTTCTTGTTTGCGGAGTCGTCGGAGTTTCTGGAACTCGTGAAGGTTCTCTCTTTTTTTTTACCCGAAAAATAAGATGTTGTCGGTCGCTCGTGAGAAACTCATGACTAGGTTATTTATTACAAAAAAATATTGGTATAAGCCGGAAGTCGCCGTACACTCAATACAATGAGTGAAAAAAAATATATATATATATATATATATATATTTGTGAGGTGTGCTGCGGCTTCTGATTGATACGCAGCAAACCTTCATTTACTATAGACTACAATGGATCACGGCCCTCACTTCGCGGTTCCACGCACAAAACCCCAGGGACCGTTAAGTGGCATAAAAAACTTAAAAATGGGAGAAATTTTATTTGCAATAATCTCTGTTTGGAAATTGTATGTACAGATTTTTTATTAAATAAAAAAAATATATTTTTTTAGGAGGAATATTTTTATAATTTTAAAAAATTTTAAAGATAAAATTACTTAGATTTACATTGTAATTCTCAAATAGAGGCTGTATATAGTATTTTTCTAAAAAGAGTTCAAATTTCAAACAAATGTGATGAGAAATATATAAATTTAAACTAATAAAGATGATGTTTATATATATATATATTATTTTTTTTTATGTCGAGAACCTCTATGAGGCAGGGTCTTTCAGATCCATCCTTACAGAATAAATCATGGTCCTGTGCACCACATCCTCAAAAGTTTTCTTGCAATAAACTGGTTAAATCGTTAACTTTTCATCAAGGGATGTGACTCCTAGAGATTGTTTGCACCTAAGAGAATTTGAACATTAGACCTGGGGGAGTAAGATGGTGTTTATATATAAAGAATGATGTTGTTGAGACATTTGAAATTTACTGTTCAAATAGTTCTCTTAACATGGCACCACCACATAGTGTCACGTGATTTATTAAAAATAAAAAAACACAAAATTATTTTCAAACTAAGAAGGCATTTGAAAATACAAAAAGATGAATATTGAAACTCTAAGTTTTCTCTATCCCTTTTGTATTTGTCTTTTTAATAAATTACATGACATCACAAGGTGTGCCATGATGTCAAGAGAGTCACCTGAGCAGTAAGTTTCAGATAGCCAAATAAAATTATTCTTATATAAATATTGTGTATTCAGATAACTTCTCTATCTTTCTCTTGGGAGGAGAAATGTTTTTTCCCTCATGATTGAAGGGGACAATTTGCCTTGAGGCAAGTTCCTTTGTGTGAAAGTTGAAATTTATATTACAAAGCCTTGGGTGGGGGTTGAATGTTAAGGTCTTGTTCGATTATGTAGATGAGATGAGATAAGAAATAAGTGAATAATAGTGAGATTATTTGTAAATAATACAACAAAGGCTTTGGTGGAGTTAGAATGTTAAGGCATCGTTTGGTTAAACATATAAGATGACATGAGAAATATGTGAATAATAGTTAAATGATTTGAAACTTTGAGTTAAGATTTTTATGAGATTTTGGGAAATGAGTGAGAAAAAATTGAATAAAACAAATTATAAAGTTAACAGAGGGTTAAAATATAATTTTTTTTTAAAATTTAAAAAAATAGTTGGAACCATCAATAATTAGTTTGAGATGAATTGATGTGATATTGACATCCAAACATAGCCTAAGGCCTTGTTTGGTTTTACAAACCTTTCAAACAAACTCATCACATCTCATATCTTATCTCATCTCAACATCTAAATACTATTTAAATACAAATATTTTTTAATTTCAAATGTTTAACTTTTTCATCTAATCATTACCTAATTATTACTACTTTCTCAAATTTCTAAACAAAACATAAAAAATAATTCAATTTTTACAAATTCTAAAATAAGTATAATATTATAAAATTATATTCTAATAATATTTTTACTCAAATATCATAACTCAAATAATTTCAGTACTATTCACAAATCATTTCATTATTATTCATAAATTTCTCATTTCATCTTATTCCTCAAGCATTCCCTTAAGTCTCGTTTGGTCACACATATGAGATGAGATGAGAAATTTGTAAATAATAATAAAATATTTTTTTAATAGTTGTGAAATAGTTTGAGTTACATTTTTATGAGATTTTGGTAAAGGAGAGATAAAATTTCGAATAAAAAAATTATAAAGTTAAAATAGGGTTAAAATATAATTTTTTTAATATAATTTTTATTTTAAGATTTGAAAATTTTAAATTATTTTTTATATTTTATTTTGAAGTTTAGGAAAGTTGTAATGATTAGGTAATGATTAAATGAAAAAATAGAAAATTTGAAATTAAAAAATATTTTTGTGTTGAGATAAGATGAGACATGATGGATGGTTTAAAAGATTTGTGAAACCAGGTGAGCAAGATCTTGTGATTTATAATGGAGAGAAAAAAATATAGTTTGATACTAGAAGTTAATTAAGGCTTCATTTGGTTACCAAACATCTCTCAATTCATCTCAACTCATCATTACAACTTTTTCAAATTTCAATACAAAATATAATAAACAATTCAACTTTTTTAAATCTCAAAATAATAATAATATTAAAAAATAATATTCTAACAATATTTTATTATCTCAACTCAACTCAATTCAACTCAACTCAACTCACTTCAACATCCAAACATAACCTAAGTCTTACTTGGGGCTGTGAACAGAATGTTTGGGCATATGTGAATAAATTTAAAATCTCGTAGTGCTAGGAAATTTAGATCACTGGTTGTGGAGGAATATGAACACAAAATGACTGGTCTCAGAGAGTATTATATGAAACCTAGAGGTCCAGAAAATGTAAAGTATAATGTTAATAAAATAGACTTTCCAAGTATTACGGTTGTGCATCATTGATTGTGTTGAGGGAAAAATGTGTTAATTGACATATTCTTGTGAAAACCTATGTAAAGTTGAGTTGTAACAAGTGTTGATGCATTGGTACATGAAAAATATTGAAGTGTGCTCAACATGGCTCGACTGGCGCTCGAATGGCGCTCGAGCGGAACCTTCCAGAGAGGTTCGCTCGATGGGCGCTCGACTCAGCGCTCGAGCGGAACCCAGACAGAGTGGTTCGCTCGAGGTGAGCTTGACGTGGCGCTCGAGCTGAACCCATCCAGAGTGGTTCGCTCGAGGTGAGCTTGACGTGGCGCTCGAGCAGAACTCATCCAGAGTGGTTCGCTCGATGTGCGCTCGACGTGGCGCTCGAGCGGAACCCATCCAGAGTGATTCGCTCGATGTGTGCTCGTTGTTGCGCGCGAGCAGAACTCATCCAGAGATCTCGACCTTCGCTCGACACCTCGCTCGAGCGGTTTCAGAAGATAACGTGCGCTCGACCTTCGCTCGACACCTCGCTCGAGCCAATGTTCAAAGACAACCTAAAATTCATGTTTTGGGCGCCGTGACTTGCTGGGACTATAAATAGAACAGATCATTTCTGTTCTGTGGTGTGGAAAAACAGAGCAAAACCTTAAGTGTTTCAAGAGCCAAAGAGAGAAACCTATTCCTCACCTTGTGAATCTCTTTTGGACAAACACAAATCCACCACACCACTATCAAGATCAAATCTCATTCAAAGTCCATTGAAGTGGACGTTTTGTTGGCCGGAAGGTTTCCGGAGCTGCTGTTGATGCAGAGATCGAGAGGTTCTCGTGGAAAGCTATAGAAGGTCGGAGTTCCGACACTACATGCGTGTAGAGAACGAGTGGGTCACTCGTGATGTTGCAAGCCAAGTTTAGGAACTACAAAGGTTTTGTGAGTGTCTCTAAATTGGTTGTAATGAACTTTTTCTATAGTGGATTTTAGGTGGTGGCTTACACCCGGAGTGGTTTTAGAATTTGAAGACGTTCTTCAAATGAGTTTCCACTTCGTGACCAAATCCTTGTGTTGATTATTTGCATGATTTGTGTCATCTTTTATTTGCTTCTTGCCATTAAATTTTATTAGTCCACATAATTTGAACTGCACCTATTCACCACCCCTCTAGGTGTTGTATGGGATAAAACTACTGCTTTTTCAATTGGTATCAGAGCGGGTTCACTCCGCTAGGATTCAGTTCCTGAGTGTGTTCCTGATATAGTGGTTTAAATGGATAAGTCTCAATCTCTCACATCACCACCATATTTTGATGGAAACAACTATGCTTATTGGAAAGTCTGAATGAAAGCGTTTCTAAAGTCTGTGGATGAACGAGTGTGGGTTTCCATAACAAAAGGATGGAGAGAACCAGTTGTTATCATTGAGGGAGTTCAAACTCCCAAAAGTGTGGATAATTACTCTAGGGATGAAATAAGTGAGTGTGGTTGGAATAACAAAGGCTTGAATGCGATTTTCATGGCTATGTCCCAGGAGGAGTTCAAGCGAATCTCCATGTGTGAAAATTGTAAATAAGCTTGGGACATTCTTGAGGTTACCCATGAAGGTACCAATGCTGTTAAGAATTCTAAGCTTCAAATGCTGACCACAAGTTTTGAAGAACTTAGAATGAAAGATGATGAAACTTTTGATGCCTTCTATGCCAAACTCAATCATGTTGTCAATTCTAGTTTTAATTTAGGGGACAAAATCCCTGAGAATAGAATTGTGAGAAAAATTCTCAGATCTCTTCCTGAGAGATTCCGTCCCAAAGTCACTGCCATTGAAGAGAGCAAAGATTTGGACAATATGAGAATTGAAGAGCTGGTGGGCTCTCTACAAACCTATGAGCATACTCTTCCTGTGGATAAGAAAAATAAGTCCATAGCTCTCAACACTATCAATGAGTCATCTGATGAGTCGTCCGATGAGTTGGCTATGAGTGACAAAGAAGTAGCCTTTTATGCTAAAAAATTCAGGAATATGTTTGTATCTAGAAATAGAAGGAATTGGGGAGATAAGAAGAAAATGTTTGAGAGAGTTAATGGAAATTCCAGTTCAGGAAACAAGGAAATGAGCTCTAAGAAATATACTAGAGCCACCAAAGACAGGGTACAATCTGATATTCAGTGTCATGAATGTCATGGTTTTGGGCACATTCGCTTTGAGTGTGCAAATGGGTGCGTCTTTGAGTGATAATGATTCTGAGACAAGTGACTCTTCTAAGAGTCCCTCTCCAAAGAAAAATCGCAACTACATGACATTCACTTCTTCTGTTGGTGGCCAAAGTCACAGAAGTGAATCAACGTCTGAAAATGAGAGTGTATCCGGAAGTGAATCCGGGGATGATGATGAGTTGGAGGAAATCTATGAGAAGTTGTACAAAGAATGTGTAAAATTGAGGAAACTCAATAAAGCACATATTGAGAATATAGATATTTGCAAAAGAGAAAATGAGGATCTCCAAGGTAAATTGAATGAAGCCAGTTGTCTAACCGATCAGTTGCAAAAGAGGAATGTGTCACTCAAGGATAAAATGAAAATGCAGGGAAGTGAGTTGATTTTGTTAAACGATAAGTTGAAAAATTTGTCTACTGGGAAACAAAAACTTGACAAAATCCTAAACTCAGGAAAGTCCTTTGGTGACAAGAGAGGTATAGGATATATTGAAGGGAAATTTGATGTGGCTTCAACCTCAAAAATCCCATGCAAAAGGGTAGGAAAAATAATGTTTGTTCCTGCTTTGAATGAGAATGGCAAACCTCAACTTTTGAAAAAGGGTAAGAAACCCCTACATGTGCAAAAGCCTGTCCCACCTCCCAAGAGACAAGGAGCTCGCAACACAAGCCCTATATGTCATCATTGTGGGAAGGTTGGTCATGTTAGACCAGATTGCTTCAAGTTAAAAAATCATCATGCCCCTACTTTCTCTAAAAGTAGGATTGTCTATCCTTCTAAAAAGAGTAAGAAGTTCTTGAATGCTTCCAGGTATGTTTCACCTTCCATGAGACATGAAGTTCACAAGGCAAACCACGTTTGTCACAATTGTGGTAAGATTGGTCACATTCGACCAAACTGTTTTGAGGTTAGGGACCATCCTAAGAGAATTGAAAAGCCCTACTCAAGAAAAGGGCATCAAAACTTGTGGAGCCAAGTCATGGTCTTGACCAAACAAAATGAGATTATCAATGTGAAGTTAGACCAATTGACTACTAGACAGAAGGTTGATAAGGTGAATCATCCAAAAGTGAGACAAGTGTGGATGAGAAAGGGGGAGGAGCAGACCAGACATGGTATAGACTGATGGTCATGCATTCATGCATTTTTTTTGTTGTATAGTTGTTCTTCATTTTTGTTCTGTTTGTTAAAAGCATGTTGTGTGTGTTCCTAAAAAATCATGAATAATGTTTTGCACTTGCGTGGGATAAAGAGTGTTCGTGATGTCAATTCTGAAAATTTTAGGTACTTATATCTTTTGAAAATTGTATCATGTACCGTTATAAGTTACAAAGGTTTAAAACATATGTACTATTTGTAAGTTGTGACCTGCTTCACACACTACACTTCCAGCTCAAACAATTGTTGTTTTGCCACCAGTGAGTTCTTGGGGAGGCAATCAAAGATGTAAGGGAGCTCCACGTGTATACAGAATTGACCACGGGCTAGATGACCTCATGATTATATATCAAAATTCTTCCTATGAAAATTCTCTAAAAATAAATTAAAAAAAAAAAAAAAAGGAAGAAGAAGAAGAAAAAGGAAAATGGGTCATATTACTCAATAGGCCAATCCTAATGCATGAATTCAAACAGAACTATTTAGGTCCTAACAGCATTAGGTTTTACTTTCTGTATCGTGGAAAGGCTCCCCATGCACTTATGGTTTCTTGTTTTAGCCTAACCCCACTCACAATTTTGGTTGAAACTTCTTGATTGAGTTGGGACTCACAAAACACGCATGTTCATCTTACATGTGATACTCTGTTTTTATTACTTGCGTAAATTGTGATAATATGATGCTCTTTTACATTTGATGTGTTTTTCAAGCTTCAAAATTGACTTCATGAATGCTTGAATCACTGAATGAAAAATTGAGTTTGAAAAATTTTGGGCTTCCGCTCGAGCGAACTTAACTTCCGCTCGAGCGAATGTGTTTTAAAATGCCCCGCGTGCCTTCTTTTTCCCCAGCCCGTTATTTTCCTCTCTGCGCCGTTTCTTCTTCCCCCTTCGTGCGTGACGCTTCCCTCTTCTCTTTCCGTGGGTTTTCACTTGATTTCTCTCAAGAAATTCCTTTCTAATCACGGTAAGTCTCTAATCTTTGTCTCTTATCAATCATTTTCGGTTTATATTTTGAATTTCTTCATGCATTTCCATACTCATATATTTCGGAAATTAGGGCTTGATTTGGGGATTCCGAAATGGAACCTTTTTTGTTGGTTTGTTTGCTGTTTGGATGGACCTCTTGGTTGTCCATTTTCATTCTCTTTGTATTTAGGAGGTTTTTAGAACCCCCAAGGGGTTTTTCATTTGGTTTGTACTTGGATGCACTCCAAGTGCTCGGTAAAATGCATCAATGATGTTTGATTTCTTATTTTCATCATGCATTGATACTACATTATCCCCATGGTCAATTTTGTCTACTCTAGTGTTGGGATAGTGTTTGGCATTGAGGCTTGGGACCTCCATTGGGTTTAAAACCCAATCTTGGCTTAATTGAGTTTGAAGTGCTCAAAAATGCAAAATGGTTGTTATATTGTGTTAGTGGGCTTGTGCATTGTGCATTGTGCATTTTGACAATTAGGCATGTGCATTCATTCATCAAGCATTGGGCATTTCACATTATCTTTAGCCTTGTCTAACGGTCATTGATTTTGTCCAGCTTCAATCATGTCTCGAAGGGTTCGTTCACGCCAAAATCCTCCAGTCCCCGCTCAAGCACATTTTCGCAATCCTCGTGCAAGAGAACTCTACACTCAAAATTTTTCCACCCGTTCTCTTATTGTTGAGCGGGAAGTTCTCCTTGGTGAGCTTTCTGAGACTGTCATTCCTCGCATTTTTGAGTCTCGCCAGTGGCTCGCCTTGACCACTGGTCATCCCACTCATTCTGTGGAGTTGGTTAAGGAGTTCTACTCCAATATTGATGCCATCGCTGATGATGGCTCTTTTGAAGTCAGTCTCCGGAACATTGTTTTTCGGGTGACTCCGGGCATGGTTGCGGACTTGCTACATGCCCCGCGAGTGGCAAACCCCACTTATCCATATACACGGACTTCTCCTCCAAGTCTGACTGTCATTGTTGAATGTTTAATCGGTCCATTTTCGAGTTGGGATGGTAAGACACCCATTCTCACCTCTAGTTTTTCACCCGAGTTTCTCATTCTCAGTAGGATAGTCCTTACAAACCTTTATCCTACTGGTCATCAGAGTGATGTCGGTCCTAACCGCGCCACTCTTTTGTATGCATTGATAAATGATGTCTCCATTGATCTGGGGAGTCATCTGTGTCGGGTCATGCTTGAGGCGTTTAATTCCCCGAAATTACGGACTGGCTTGCCTCTCGCCTGCCTCATTACTAGGTTAGCCCTCTCTCAGACTGTTATGCTTCGTCCCAATGAGCCTAGAGTTCCTCTTAAGGCTCCCATTGGGCGTAGGACCATGCAGTTGAGTCGTGCTCACATTACCCCTCACCCACTGGATGTTGAGCATCCTCCTGCATCCTCCTCTCAGCCATCCACATCTCAGCCTTCCACTTCTCAGCCATCTAGTTCACAGCCTCAGGGCCCGGCAGCGGGATCAGTCGATCCCAGCCTTCAGCAGGTTCTTGAGTACTTTGCCCGGCTTGAAGCTCGGTTTGAAGCCCGATTTGATCATCTTGATGCCAAAGTTGACAGCTTTCAGCAGCTTGTGACTAAACGCTTCAACGACATTGAGGAGCGGCTTAATGAAGAAGATGGCAGTCAATCTGGTGGGGACAGTTGACACCCTTGGAGTTTGTGACAAAAAGGGGGAGTATAGATTAAGGGGGAGTAGTATAGAGATTTAGGGGGAGTAGCAAGAAAGCTGTTGGGGCAGCTTTTGTTTTGTTTTGTGGGGGAGCAGCTATTTTTATTTATATCACATGCTGCTCATGCTACCATTGTTTGTCTAAATTGAAAACAATGTATGTTTTAATTCTTAATGAAAAGTCTTTTCTGAGAACTGTGCTACAAGTGTTCATGCTTATGAGATTATTTCTTGCATATTGTTATTGGTACGTTTAACCTTTTGTTAAGTTTGCAGAAATATCTCAATGTGCTCAAGACTTTTTGCCTGAATAATGGGAATCCTGATTTGGGTGTGTTAGGATTAAGTCCTATGTATAGGTTAGAGGTTTTGTCACAGAAATGCCAAAGGGGGAGATTGTTGAGGGAAAAATGTGTTAATTGGCATATTCTTGTGAAAACCTATGTAAAGTTGAGTTGTAACAAGTGTTGATGCATTGGTACATGAAAAATATTGAAGTGTGCTCAACATGGCTCGACTGGCGCTCGAATGGCGCTCGAGCGGAACCTTCCAGAGAGGTTCGCTCGATTGGCGCTCGAGCGGAACCTTCCAGAGAGGTTCGCTCGATGGTCGCTCGACTCAGCGCTCGAGCGGAACCCAGACAGAGTGGTTCGCTCGAGGTGAGCTTGACGTAGCGCTCGAGCTGAACCCATCCAGAGTGGTTCGCTCGATGTGCGCTCGAGCGGAACCCATCCAGAGTGGTTCGCTCGAGGTGAGCTTGACGTGGCGCTTGAGCAGAACTCATCCAGAGTGGTTCGCTCGATGTGCGCTCGACGTGGCGCTCGAGCGGAACCCATCCAGAGTGATTCGCTCGATGTGTGCTCGATGTTGCGCGCGAGCAGAACTCATCCAGAGACGCTCGCTCGACCTTCGCTCGACACCTCGCTCGAGCAGTTTCAGAAGATAACGTGCGCTCGACCTTCGCTCGACACCTCGCTCGAGCCAATATTCAAAGACAACCTAAAATTCATGTTTTGGGCGCCGTGACTTGCTAGGACTATAAATAGAACAGATCATTTCTGTTCTATGGTGTGGAAAAACAGAGCAAAACCTTAAGTGTTTCAAGAGCCAAAGAGAGAAACCTATTCCTCACCTTGTGAATCTCTTTTGGACAAACACAAATCCACCACACCACTATCAAGATCAAATCTCATTCAAAGTCCATTGAAGTGGACGTTTTGTTGGCCGGAAGGTTTCCGAAGCTGCTGTTGATGCAGAGATCGAGAGGTTCTCGTGGAAAGCTATAGAAGGTCGGAGTTCCGACACTACATGCGTGTAGAGAACGAGTGGGTCACTCGTGATGTTGCAAGCCAAGTTTAGGAACTACAAAGGTTTTGTGAGTGTCTCTAAATTGGTTGTAATGAACTTTTTCTATAGTGGATTTTAGGTGGTGGCTTACACCCGAAGTGGTTTTAGAATTTGAAGACGTTCTTCAAATGAGTTTCCACTTCGTGACCAAATCCTTGTGTTGATTATTTGCATGATTTGTGTCATCTTTTATTTGCTTCTTGCCATTAAATTTTATTAGTCCACATAATTTGAACTGCACCTATTCACCCCCCTCTAGGTGTTGTATGGGATAAAACCACTGCTTTTTCAGATTGCCCATGGAATAACACTAAAATAGGTTATTTTGATTTTAGAAATATGTGTAGCAACACCCACTTAGTGTCGTATAAGGGTGCTAGATTCTGATTTTCTTTTTACAAAAGGGCGGCATGCCTAAATCTTCATAAAATCCATTAATCTTTTATTTAGGTTATGAGAGATACTGTTGTCATTATCAAGTGTTAATTCGTGTATCGTTGTAAGTGAGTTTAATTAATCTACTATTTTTATCAATAGTTTCTGGGCACTTAGTTTTGCTAGCATGTTATATAAAATGTTGTTGGTCAGAAAACTTATTTTACATTATATCTCGTTTGGATGTTGAGTTGAATTGAGTAAATTGAATTGAGTAAATTGAGTTCTTTATGAATAATAGTGAGTTGAGATGGTGAAGTAAGTTTTATGGGCCCACCTAAGATGAATTGAGATGTATTTAAATGTTGATACGAGTTTAGATCTATTTATGAGAAGTTGAAAAAGATTGTGAGTCCTGCGTATAAAGAAATGTTGAGCTACAAAAGGTTGTAGGTCCTACGTGTAAAGAGATTTTGAATTGAAATGAGTTTAATGATTTGAGAGTTGAGTATTTGAATGTTAGATTAGTTTAAAATTAGATTGAACTAAGTTGATCTCAGTTCAGTCCAAGTTCCAAACAAGCCTAAATATTAGAACATCTCAAACAAATTATATCTCATGAAATATGTGACAGCCTAAAAGAAAATTATGGTTTCATAGAATGAACTTTTACATATGTTGTCAGGGCATTTTCATATATGATTATTTATTATTTGGCAGCTTTATGTGATTTATGGCATGGTCACTATATTTTTTTTATGAAATAAATCGCGTGATATGATATATGAATTTTATGTTAATACAATATCATTATCATATTATATTAGAGATGATAACTACACTGAATGATTTTTGAGAAATTGTAGATCTTCACTCAATAAGAAATGTATGAGGATGATAACTACACTGGAGAACATTGAGAATATGTTGGCGCATACTTGAGAGAGTTGCAAAAAGAATGGATAATTGGAAAATGAAATTGTAGAAAAAAAAAATTGTCATAAAAGCAGTGGATCTACGTATTCTCAGTTGGAAAAAAAAAATTATCATACTTTTATCTTAGATGCATAATTCTAAGAATAGATTGTCACGAAGAATAGTTTTATTTTATTTTTATGAAATAAATTCCATATATGAATTTGGTCCCCTTACAGTTAATGAATTATCTACGATGCGGTGATCATCTATCTTATAAAAATCTCTTCAACGGTAAGTTTCTCTATCAATCATCGCCAACTCCAACCACTAAGCCTTTCTTTCCACCTACGAGACATTATGTTATTAAACTCTTCTGCATAATTCATTACAAAAAATCTATTCATAATCTATTTTTTCATCATCTCATGATATGATATTAGATGATAGGTTCACAAGTAAAATATAATAAATCATCTCAAATTATCTAATATCATATCATGAAATGATGAGTGAATGAAAAGTAGAATTACTATAATATTAGGGATAAATTCATTTAAATTTTTTACCTGATGTGTTTGAATTAAGTACATATTATTTATCTATTGAGCAAAAGTTGTACAATTGTAGGATGTGTCTAATTTTTCTATCGGGTTTCATTTTTTTTTTACGACATTTTGGATGTTTTTTAGATCCATTCTCACAACATCTTTTGAGAGATTAAATGATTAATATATAAATAAAGTTAATAAATTATTTTTAAATCATTTAATGTCATATCGTGAGATGATTAAATAATGATAAATAAAAAAGTGTCAAGTTATCCTAAATACTATTGGGGGCACATTGCATCCATTAGAATCGTTGATAAAATTTGGCCTTTGTTGTAAAAATTATATTATATATTATATTTTTATCTCACTTCTGTCTTGATGTTGTAGTAATGTAGTAGCATACATAAACCATTATATCAACTATTTAAAAAAAGGATAAATTCAAAGATTAATAGATAACGTTACATCATAACAATAAGATAGGAATACGATAAATGTGTATTATATAGCATTTTTCTAGTACGTTTGGATCTCAAACTTATCATTATAACTTTTTCAAATTTCAACACAAAATATAATAAACAATTCAACTTTTTCAAATCTTAAAATAATAATAATATTAAAAATTAATATTCTAATAATATTTTATCATATAAACTTAACTCAACTCAATTTAGTTTAACATCCAAACGCAGAATAATAATGCAACAAGAATATTAGAGCATATATTTACTGAACAGAGTTCTCTTAGAATGGGTTGTGGCCTGTGAATAATGCAAGTTCACATATGGTATCTCCATGTAACACTAAGACCCAGAATTTGTATGGATGGACTATGGATATTTTTTTATTATTTATTTATTTGAGCTTGAAATTTTAGGTTATTTATTTTCTTTTGGTTTTTATGTTATGGATCGATGATTTTTTATTTTTTTTATTTGGAATTTTGGCCGCTTGTTTAAACCTTGAAAACCTATCGGTTTATGAGCTAGCAGTTTCTTCACCTGCACGACTCTCTTCCCATCCCCATGCACATCTCCTACGACTCTAGGGTTTCCTTTTTTAACATTCAATCACCCTTATGTATATATATACACATACTTTCTGCAAAACAACAAGCCGCAACACTTCCTCATAGTCACCACAAGAGAACCCAGACCAACCAACATTTTTTTTTTCTTTGCCATACACGCAGATTTGCCTTGCACCACCACTAGCCACCATGACTGTCTCCCGTTACTTGCTAGCACAACCACTCCTCACGTAGCAACTCCTCTTGCAAATAGCCCAGCCCGATCCTCATCCGGAAAACACACCGCCAACCTACAGGAAGCCTCTACCTTCCTACTCCACGTAATGTGCACCGCGTTGCATGCCGCATGAAGCCATCGCAGCCGCCGTGACCCACTCAACCACCAACACCTTAAGATAGCCACTGTAGAACACTCCTCTGCCTTGGTCTCGTAGAACCACCCCAAGCCGTGCAACATCCAATCACTGGCCAAGCCAGTAGCGCAACGCGGGTTGATTCTCCGTGACGCAGTTGCCCTGCCACCCTAACTCACTGACACCAACTCCTCTGTGCAATAGCGCACCACCCTCTAGCCGTCCTCACCACCACGGAAAGCCAACCACCGTCGCCAGCCGTTGAAGGAGGAACACACGACATACTCTATTTTAGCTCCTGAAAACAGAGCATCAACAGCTCAGTGTTTTTCTCGTCCGGAGCCACCACGCGTCGCCACCGTACAACCCTCTATTCTTCTCGGTATTATCTTCTTCCTCATGTCGTGATCACTCACTCTCTCTCACTCACTCACTCACTCTCTCTCTCTCTCTCTCTCTCTCTCTCTTCATTCTCTCATCACTTTTTCTTTTGCTTATCACCCTCTCACTCCCTCTCGGTTGCTCTCTATCTCTTTCTTTCTTTCGTGCTCAGCCCAACTCGACGGAATTTCCGCCGCACTCCTGCTCCTCAACCGCACCACATCAGTCCCTCTAGCTAGCCCCGTCGCGCCTCACCCTCGACACGTGCCTCAGTTTCCCTTGGGTAAGTTTCTGCCGCCGCATATGTGTTAATCTCATGTGTTTGTTTGTTTGGTTTATGCTTATGAGTTATATATACGTACTTTATATATAGATTATATATATGGAAAGTTTTAACCTAGGCTGGGTTCTTACTAGTTTTTACCTAATATATATATATAGAAGGTTTAACCTAATGTTTTCGGGTGAAAAGTTTTTTTTTGGGTTTATGTTTAAATGAGTTTTGCTTTAGGTTTCAATAGATATTATATTTGTATTTTAATAATATTGTTAATTAAAGGAAGTAAACCTATTTTTTTTAAAAGATGAGTTTTTCATGACTTATTTTATGGAAATTTTAGTAACCAATGTATTCTTTTTATTTATAAAATGTTGCTAGTATTTTAAATATTTTGAATATTAATTTTTATTGAGTTTTATATTTATTTTAATGCTTGCTTGATTAAATTCTTATTCGGTACGAATTCGATTAAGTGGATATTGATGGTTTTGGGAAAATGAGGGTATTTTGGGAATTATGAGAATTTTAGGTTTTGAGGAATTAAATAGATTATTTTAGAAGCTTATGATTAAATATCGAAATATGAGATTAATTAGAAATTTATGAGAATTACGTGATTATTTTATAGGTGACGATTAATTATTGTTCGACATTTTGAGAAAAATTCTAAAAAAGCTAAGAAGTCTAGGTAAGCGGAGTTCCTATGCTAAAATTTGCATAAAAATAAAAATGAATTGAGGTTGATTTATGAAAATGTGCATTATATGTTTTGAAAAGAAATGTGGAAATGGCTTCAGTTATTTGTTTGTCATTACTCATTGAATCCTGATGAAAAAGAAAGCATTTTTTTCATAATTGGTGTAGACATGAACTTATTTTTGACATTCTATTTCTGAACTTTGGAAAAGAGAATGAATATGAAGTTTGTGCATAAATTATGTTGTGATATGATTTTGTTCTTCTGTTTGGATAAGACATGAATTCTGAAAACCTTTGGCATGACTCTCTGATTCTGAATTTGATTCTGTTTCCGCTCTATTCAGTTACGACCTTGCCGCGGGTGATAATAGTGGCATACGGCCCAACCACGGGTTACAATAGTGGATACGGCTCAACCACGGGTTATAATAGTGGATACGGCCCAACCAAGCGTAATAATAGTGGATATGGCCCAACCACAGGTAATAATAGTGGATACGGCTCTGTCACGAGTTATAGTAGTGGTCTCTGTTTTGAGTGCACACCTTGGTGACAGAGTGATTTATGTTCTGCTTGGCTATCCACATATGCACAACCGTACCACGGGGGTTATACATGGCTTCTGTTCTGATATGACGTTCTGATGATGATGATGATCATTTATACTATGCCAAATGATATTTTTTTGAAATTATTTTTAAATCTTCGCTCTAATATTTTGATAAGCTTCCACATTTTGAAAACGATAATTTTTTGTTCTACATTCTGATCTCTGTAAATGTTCATGTTCACACACTAGTATATGTCCTCTGCTTACTGAGTTGTTGATAACTCACCCGTTAACTCCAAATATTTTTCAGATAATTTGGATGGTTCAGCTGGAGAACAATAGTAGGAAGTTTTAGTAATGTGTGATGATAGTAGTGGAATAAGTGCCTAGGGGTACAAGTTCATTAGAGAGTTTTTTTTAGTAGGTTTATGATTTTATGTTATTTGATATTTGGAGTCCTTGATATTTCTAACATTTTATGGAGTTTTTAGATTATCTCAATGAGGTATTTATTTGGTGTCTTGGTAGAGGAACATATATTTCTTTGGTTTGAATAAATAGATTTGTACTTTTTGTGAATATTTGAGTATTTAAATATGTAATGGAAGTTGGATTTAGGTTACAAGAGTTAACTCTCCGGATCTCCTAAAACGGGACGTTACACTCCATCTCCAAAATTTACTGTAAACTTTAATTATAAAAAATAAAACCCATATAACCATTTTCATAATCTTTTACACAATTTTATTTTAAATAATGAACATTTTTATAAAATAACTTATAAGAGTAACGTCATTTTATAGAAATACCTTCAATTTAAAATATGATTGTATAAAAAATTGTATGTATATCATTATTGCAGCAAGAATATTAGAGCATATATTTAGGTTAAGTGTTTGGATAGTAAGTTAAGATGATATGAGTTAAGATGAAAGTTGAATAAAATATTATTTTTTAATATTATTATTGTTTTAAGATATTAAAAAATTAAATTATTTATTATATTTGATGTTAGAATTTGTGAATTTGTAACGATGAGATGAAATAAGATGGATTGAGAGTATTTCTTAATCCAAACTGAGCCTTGCTGAACAAGGTTATCTTAGGCCTAGTTTGTTTTCATAGATGAAATGTGATGAGATGAGTTAAAGTTAAAGATAAAAATTAAATAAAATATTGTTGAAATCTATTTTTTTAATATTATTTTTATTTTGAGATTTAAAAAAGTTGAATTATTTATTTTATTTTGTGTGAAAATTTAAAAAAATTGTAATAATTAGATGAGATGAATTGTGAGGAGTTGAGAAAATAAACTAGACCTTAGAATGGGCTGTGAATAATGCAAGTCTACATATCATATCTCCCTTGTAAACTTTAATTATAGAAAATAATATAGATATAACCATTTTCATAATCCTTTACACAATTTTATTTTTCATGTCTTCGAGATCAGAAGTTTGAGTCAGGACATAAGTTGAAACCACTTATAATAGTAAAACCTGACCTTTGAGCCATAAGATGAATTTTAGACCAGTTAGATGTTTTAGGATGTTGTGGTGACAGACTTGCCCTTAGGGCAGTAACTATGTGTTACGTCCGTCCTTGTGGTGGGACTTTTTACAAAATATTTTTATAAAAGGACGACGGGAATTACCGTCCTATTTAAAACTTTTCACTTGCATACCCAGGGTGCGAGACTCCACGTTTATAAATTAAAAAGTGATTTGGGATAAAAGAGGTTTACAGCGGAAAACATAAATCTTGAAATAAAAATGCCTCTCGTACGTTTAAAACTCGTGCCTAGACTTTCGTGCTCTTTCCCATGGGCTGTGTCCGTCCTGATCATGCAGTTCTTGCAGGGGGAGGGACATGCATAAAAACTAAAATGAGTCGAAGACTCGTAAGCATTACTTCATACAGTTAAAATATAACAATATAGGTTTTCATTCATGCATTCATCATTCATACATACTATTACATGCATGCATACGTGTCATACGTGCGTTCGTTTGAAAACATCACTGGACGGGGTTTTCTCTTTTAAGCACGGGCATCATTTTCGTAAAACGTTTCTCCCGTTAGTGCCTTCATTTCTTCAAGAGTTCGTGCATGTTTACGTGCATGCGTGCGTTCTTTTGAAAACTTCACTGGACGAAGCTTTTCTTTTCAAAAGGCTTTCCTTTCTTTAAAACGTGTCCCCCGTCAGTGCCTTTATTTCTTAAAGGTTCGTGCATTTGTGTGTTCGTATATACATGCATACATCCATTCGTTCTTATCAGTTTCATAAGCCAGTACACACTGTTACGCCCCGTGTGTTTGGGGTTAGGGGTCTTCCTTTGGACCCGGATTCCGCCTGTGGCAACGGGTTGAGAATCCCTTTCATATGGGGCAACACTGGGTGCACTTCCAGTACTACTTACCCGGCATTGCAATCTGTCCATTCATTGGTACCATTTTCATTCATTTATGTGACCGTTATGTATCTTCATACATTTCATGCTTTCATATCTTTCTTTGTTTTTCATTCATTCATTCATGTCAGCTCTAAAAAGCTGAAACTTTCATTCAGTTCATTCTTTCCTTTAACAGTCATTTCGTGAGAAAACATTCATTTTCATGAGAAAGCATCGTTTGGGGCGTAAGCCCGAAAATCGTCTTTTCATTTTTCAGTTCATTTCAATCCTATCATTTCTTTAGTAGTTCGTTCGTGCATACGTCATTTAAGAACATACATGAGCTTAAACGTCAGCTTTCATGGCATCCATAAGCGTCACCTTGAACGTCGTCTCTCATGGCATCCACGAGCATCACCTCGTGGCGCACATGAAAGGGTCGGTTCATAGGATCCATAAAAGCATCCGTTGTCATACCTTTCATGCATTTTCATCAGTTTATGGATTTTCTTAGAAAATACATATAATAGATACAGCGTATATTCATCCATTCACATGCGTACAATTAATACTTTGGTTGCGTAAACAGAGGCTACCAAGGAGGGGTTGTACATACTTATACATTTGAACACTTAGCATTTTCTTTCGTAAAACGTCTTTAGTCTTTTCTTAAAGCGTCATAAAGGAAAAGCTATCGTTTTCATTTTCTTTTATCTTATAAAGACTTTAGAAGAGTATGAACGTAACACTTACCTGGATTCCATGCTATTTGCATGTCATGCAGTCCATTCATGTTCTTGTCAGATGGCAACCTACATGCATATACATACCTTAGCGTCATTCTCTATCTAATGCATAAGCAACTTAAACTAGAAATAGAGCTACATATCACTTAGAACACTCTCCTTCTATCTCATACACTTACATGCCCTTTACTATGTTAAACCCTTCGGGGACCACTTACGGTCACCACATTTTCCAACTCAAAGTCTTGTCTCGAGTGCTCATCCACTAAAGTGAACCCATGATTCACCTTAGGATTAAGACACTAAGACATTCGTCTTACAACCACATTTGACGCATGATTTCGACCGATGGAATCACACATCTCAATCCTAACGATACACCTGTCACTACCTTCATGCATCTTAGCCCACACTAAATCCTCATTTCCATCCATACAAGCCACACAGCTCTAAGCGAACTCTGAGGCTTAAGCACCGTGCAACTATGCTCATGACAGATTCACTGACAGATTACCCATTACATATGGTGAATCCGTTCGACACATGTGTCTACCCAGATTACACTTGTACCTTACCCCTTCATCACTGAAGATCAACATATGACACGTTGATCACCTGCTCTTATACACAAGCACCAAGCACCTGCGCTTGGGGACCAAGGACTCGAAATGAGCTCTGATTTCATCGGTAATTTTGAGTTGTTGATCAGTATCTAACAACTCATCGCCGCGGCTTGGTTTAGTCACCGTCAACTGCCCCACCATCCTGTTGGGTTTTGCTCTATTTTGGTCTTATTCTTTGACAGTGGTCTGTCTCTCTGCCTTGGTGTGATGGAATGGGAGGTGCGAGGGCAGGGTAGTATATAAAGTGTGAGAGGAAATGCAAGGCCGGCTCAAGGGGTAGGCAACTAAGGCCACCGCTAGGGGTGTAACCGGTCCGGTCCGGTCCGGTTTTGGACAAAATCTAGGACCGAACCGGTATGTACCGGTTTTGTATTTTTCAAAACCGATTACGCCCCGATTACCCTCCTAAACCGGTACTTCCGGTTTTACCGGTTTCCGGTCCGGTCCGGTCCGGTTTTCCGGTTTTTTTTAAATGTAAAAAACATATAATAAAGTATTAATTCTTATTATAAAATATTATTAAAAATTTAATATATATATTATGCTTAAAGCATATGATCAATTAAATTTTTATCTTTAAGATTAAACTTTTATTTTATAAATTATAACAACATTATCTTATATATAATTATATTAATAACATATGATCAAATAAATTACAAATGTTCATATTTAAGATTAACATTTTATGTTATTATTTATAAATTATAATATAAAATTTTTTCATATATGATATATAATTATATATATTATATATAAAAATTTAACATATAATTATATATTATATATATAAATATTTTGTATAATATATAAATTAATTTTTATATTTTTTTTTTCCAACCGGTCCGGTTCGGTCCGGTCCGGTCCCAAAAACTACGGAACCGGAACCGGACCGGAACCGGCCGGTTTTCATAAAATAGGAACCGGTTCCGGACTGGACCGGTTCAAAACCGGACCAACCGGTCCGGTTCGGTCCGGTCCGGTCCGGTTTTCCGGTTTCCCGGTTTAAATTTACACCCCTAGCCACCGCCTAAGGCCCCCCCACCTTGAGTAGGCCCCTAATAGAAAAATATATATATTATGACCCTAAAAAATAAACTATAGAAAAAATTTTGACTAGCATAAAAGATGGAAATTTTTTTTTTTTCTAAAACAAAATCAGTCTTAAATGGTAAAATTTGGTCAAAAAAACCAGTAAATATAGAAGTTTTATTAAAAAACTCACAATGTACAAAATTTTCGGACAATAGTGAAATTGGAATAGAAGTAATAAAATGACGATATATTACTCTTGAATATTTTATACAATATGATGTTTATTTTCATATCGATGACCTTATTTGTTTTCATAATGAAGTAGTAAAAGAAGTATATATATGGATAAGGGATAATACTCTATTTACAGAAAAATTAGATTCTCTTTTAAATTGTTATAGTACTTATAGATATTACTAATCAAAATAATATTAATATTTGTTTTGCATTTCAAAAAATTTTTAATAAAATTTTATTATTTAATATTTAAATATTATTATTATTTTTAAATTAAAGTGTCATATACTTAATCGTCGCCTTAGACCACAAAATATATTGAGCCGTCCATGAGGAAATGGAAACTAGGGGCCGTGTGAAGTGAAACCGCTGGCCAGAAAGTTGTGAAAGAGTGGGCAATGGAAACTGTAGATGGAAGAGGTCAATAAGATGATAGATTCTATCTTATTTTTAGGCTCCATTTGAATTGAGATAATTCATTTTATCATTATAATTTTTTTAAATTTTTATATAAAGTATAATAAATAATTTAATTTTTTCAAATCTCAATTCAACTTTTTTAAATCTTAAAAAAATAATATTCTAATAATATTTTATTCAACTTTTAACTTTTATTTAAAATCATCTCATCTCATCTCACTATCTAAAATAAGGCTTAATTTTGTGATTTGGATGAATGTAAAATATTTTGATTTTATCTATAATTATATCTAAGTAGATAAGTCAAAAGAGTAGAATTCGAGTTTCACGAGTTCTGGTATTATCAAAGAAGAGTTTGAATGAGAAACTGTTACTGCTGAGAAAGTAAAGTGTCAGGTGTTAGTATCATATCAGAAGAGTCCATCGCGACAGAGTCATTCTGTTCGCAGAATCCTATGGCAATTTAAACTGCTTTCAGATTATTTATTTTAGGGATCCTATTGGTTAGGATCTATAGAGATTTGAGCTTGGAGATATTGAAGATGATATTTTGAGTACATATGTGTGAGAAAATTCTCAAGAATTTTTTAGTTATTTCTCTTTCATCAAGTGTGATTATTGATCCAAGATTGAGATAGCGTAATCGTGATTTAGCTACTGGAGCTCAAGAGAAAAGTTAATGTTTAAGGATCGTCAGATGTTTTGGCTGCTACTACGGTAGAGGCAAACAAGTTGTTTGTCGTGTCAAGTAAGAGAATCAATTAATAAAGGTTTTGTAATTGAGACTTACTTCTACTTGATTTTCAAATAATAAAATTAATTTTTCTGTATTTGATTGCCTGTAGGATTTACCTTTAAGGAGTTCTTTAAAGGGTTTTCTTTCGTTATTAATTTTGATGTTATGCAATTTATTTATTTTATATTAATGTTTTCTTATCATATAATTGTATGAGTATCGACTAACTAATTGATTAAACAAATTGGTAGATCTTTGTGTTAAAATATAGTGGTACTTGGATAATGTTTCAGTAACCCAACCAACTACTTTAGAATAAGAAGATGTGTTGAACTTGCAGCAATCCAATAGGTTTGCTCAAACCCAGTGTGTAATTGGGAGTGATGGGCCAGAAACGTCATAAAATGGCAAATTTTCATGTTGAGCATAAGGTTTCTTTTCCTAATTGATGTGGGGGCACATGGGCACATTAATATGCAAGATTTGGTATCATACCCCTCAACAAACTTCCCACTTGTCACCTTAATTTTTATAGAGTCAAAGAACCGCCTTCGGGATTGGGTTGTACTGTTAAGGCCAGATTTCCTCTGCTCATATCTATGGACATGCTTAAACTGGATTGAGCTTGGAGTGGGCTCAGAACAGTACGTATCACCCCAACTTTCTTGCTTTATCAGGCCCCATTTTCTTGGTTGCGATCTTTGAACTTTTACCGACTAGTAATCCGTGAATACTGGCATGCCAAAATTGAATATCTTGAATAAAAGTTTTGTGCATATTCGAAGTAAATTTGAATTCCTATGCTTTGTCTTGGATAAACCTGGAATAGGTATACTTGCACAGAAAGATTTGTTTAAAGAAATTGAAGCTCTTGATGGATTTTTGTTTTGATGGATCTGTACAAGATAGTCGTCAAAGTTGGAAAAATTGCTCTACTTTTATCAGTCTTCTTCTTTGAGCGTATGCTTGATAGAGTACTATTGCACGTAATATTGTAGGTAATAGGTGGGAAATATCCATTAATAATGTACGTAATATTGCACCATTAATAGAGTACTACCAACGATGCCTAGTAAAGTGCAGAGACACAAGGTGTCACAGCGTATGCTCGACACAGTCATAATGTTTGATACAGTCATATCTTTCAAAAGACTTGGGTTGATTATTAAAATATTAACTATTTTATATGAATCTTAATTTTATTTATTTTTTTAAAAAATTACGTGATAGTTAACACTTTATAACTATAAATATTATTTTTTATTAGTCATTGGAAAGTGAAAATATAACATTATATTATTTAGATAAATTTGAAACGATTCAAGTTTCATTTAGAATTTGGAATGTTGAAATAAGATAAGAAGTATATGAATAGTAATAAAATATTTTGAGTTAGAATATTTTATTAGATTTTAAAAAATGAGAGAGAAAAAGTTAAAATATAATATTATAAAATTAAAATATTTTTAAAATATAATATTTTAATAATATTTTATTTTAAAATTTGAAAAGATTGAATTATTTTATATATTTTATTTAAAAATTTAATTTTTTTTTAATAATTATGTAATGAGATGAAAAATTTAAAAATATTTATGTTTGAAAAGATAACAAGAGGAGATATCAATATCGCCTACTTATGTCAGGATGTGAACGGAGACCATGGCCGAGTGCTTTTGGGCGACATGCAAGGGCATGAACTCCAAGAACAGTACAAGAAGAAAGCTGAGGGAAGTTTCAAAAGGCTCAAGGTAAGAACACGGGATGGTTTACCGTGGAACCATGCTCCTTCCGATCCTTCAAGTTTCGGGTGACCAGCGGGGTGTTAAAAAAGTAGACATAGTAATGTTTTTCGGAGAAATACCCTTCCTCTTTTTTTTTTTTTTTTAGTCCTATTCGCGAGTTCCTACCCTTTTCCTTTTGATTGATGGATGCAAAAGCTGAGAAAAAAACAAGGAAGACTTTTCTTACGTTGAAATGTCTCTGAACCCAATCCCACGAAAGGTTGATGCAGACATTTATTCTGTCTTATTTTTTCTGAAGCTGCCAGCCATCACATTTGGCGTTATATGCTAGACACTTATCTGAACGGAACGGAAATGAACATATACCCTTCAGACGTCTAAAGTCAACACTTCCTCCTCGCATGCAGCTAAGGTCTCCCTTCCGTCTACCACTGCAAAGAGGATCAAAAGAAAAGGGTAGCAATTCCTACCCCTTTTTCATGGAAAAACTTCATTTTCTCATGGTTCTCTTCCCTCTCCTGAATCTCCAATTTCCTTCTTTTCTACTTCTCTCATCAGCTTCTACTCTTCCCTCCAAGTACTTTATCAATTGTGGATCAGTATCCAACATATCTTTGAGCGGTCGGGAATTTGTGGGTGACCTGAATCTTGGCTCCTTCTCTGTTGGATCAAGTTCTGCTATCAGTACTGTCACCACCAACTCATCAACAGATACGTCTCTTTATCAAACTGCCAGAATTTTCAAAAACCAATCTTCATTTGATTTTGATATCACTGATTTTGGCATTTATTATGTTCGTGTCCATTTCTTTCCGTTTTCCTCTGGGAGGACTAATCTGGCTGATGCCCACTTCGATGTTTCAACCTTTAATTTCTCGTTGTTGTCAAACTTTCGAGTTAAAGACAATAGCAACTCACCTTTGATTAAAGAATACTTACTCACTATCAATGCAACCAAATTCAGCATCCACTTTACTCCTCGGAGAAAGTCTTTTGCTTTCGTAAGCGCCATCGAAGTCTTTCTTGTGCCAGATACAGAATTCGTCAGTGATGACTTGGATCTAATTATTCCCAGTGGCCTGAGCAATGATAAATACTATGGTGTACGATCTCAGGTTTTACTTACAATCCACAGGGTCGATGTTGGAGGCCCACAGAATAACGACTCACTCTGGAGGAATTGGATACCGGATGATGAATATCTACTCTCAAGAGAATCTGCGAAAACCTGTGTTCCTTATCAAGGTACGCTTAACTATGATGTTAATGGAGCACATAATTATTCTGCATCGGATCTTGTCTACAAGACATGTCGAGAATTGAACTTAGATAGCAGTGAAGGGTCTTCCAATTCTTCGAAAATAACATGGCGTTTTGACGTGAGTAGGAGTGCCACGCATCTGGTTCGGCTGCACTTTTGCGATATTATCAGTAAAAATGCTAGTGATGTGTTCTTCAATCTCTATTTTTATGGTAATATCACTCGCATGATCTCTACAAATAACATTAGTGATCTGTTGGCTGCTCCACTTTACCACGATTTGGTGGTTGAATCAGATGACTCGGGATACATGGATATTAGTGTAGGGCCTAGGCAGGATTCTAAAAATAAAACTGCCTATCTGAATGGGGTGGAGATTATGGAGTTTATGAAGAAGTCCAGTTTGGTCGATGTTCCCGGTAAGGGAAATAGGAGTCGGGTTTTTGTTATAGTTGGTACAGTATGTGGTGTGGCCTTTGTCTTCATTGTAATAGTGCTGTTCTTTTTGGGTATAAAATACAAGAAAGCAAAGCAAGGTGATGATGGTGTGGGTTCATGGCCAGTTTTTCATGGAAAAGATACTACTTCTCGTAAAGGACGAGCGAATGCGTCTTCAATTCGTAGTTTAAACTTGAAGTTAAAGATGCCTCTTCTTGAAATACAAGATGCCACTCATAACTTTGACCCCAAACTATTGATAGGTGAGGGTGGGTTTGGGAAAGTCTATAAGGGGACTCTTCAGAATGGAATGATAGTGGCGGTGAAACGAAGTGATCCGAAACATGGCCAGGGCCTTCCAGAATTCGAAACAGAAGTCTTGGTCTTATCCAGAATTCGCCATCGCCATCTTGTTTCCTTGATTGGATACTGCGAAGAAAGGTCCGAGATGATACTGGTGTATGAATTCATGGAAAAGGGGACACTCAGAGATCATCTCTATGATCAGAATGAGAAGTCTAAGAGATCTTCTAAAAGGTCTAAACTGCCTTGGAAGCAACGTCTTGAAATTTGTATTGGTTCAGCAAAAGGTCTTCATTATCTTCACACCTGTTCGCGTGGGGGAATAATTCATCGTGATGTCAAGTCAACAAACATTCTTCTGAATAAGAATTTTGTGGCTAAAGTTGCTGATTTTGGCCTTTCAAGATCAGGCCCCAATGATCCAGACAATTTTAGTGTTGGGATAAGAGGTAGCTTTGGTTATATGGATCCTGAATATTTTAGATCCCTTCAGTTCACAGAGAAATCTGATGTCTACTCCTTTGGTGTAGTACTTCTTGAAGTCCTGTGTGCTAGACCAGCTATTATTAACTCAACCAAGAGGGAGGAAATGAACCTAGCTGAATGGGGGATACTCTGGCAAAATAAAGGACAGCTCGAAAATATTATCGATCCATTGTTAGTGGGAGACATTAACCCTGATTCATTGAGAAAGTTTGGTGAAACTGCTGAGAAGTGTTTGAAGGGTGATGGAGCTAACAGGCCTACAATGCTTGATGTGATATGGGACTTGGAGTATGCCTTACAGCTTCATCAAACTGCTGTGCACAGAGAACCGCACGAGGACACAACAACAAATGCTTTTTTTGACGAGCTGCCTTTGCCTAATAGCATCCCTGATTGGAAGGATAATGATTTGTTGATAGGAGGAGAGATCGATGGTTCCGATACAACCGATAGTGGAGTGTTCTCTCAGCTGAGGGTTGATGCTGCCAGATAATCCTCATCCACTTCTTTGTGGGTTTGGTCGTGTCTTTTGTATTCCTTTTTTTCCGTAGCGCTTTTCAACTGTATTTTGATGTGTTGCTTTGTTTGATATTAGTGCAATTAAACTTATGTTTATGCTTCAATTCGGTTACTTTCAATGGGCAGAGTGCAAATTGTAGCTGAGAGACTTAGAGGAAAAGGCTGATTACTGTCGTGTTTATCTGCTAGAAAATGTGGAACCTTCTTTGGAAAACAAGAAAGTTTTAAGAAAAATCGAAACATTGAAGTAATTTATCTTCATTTTTCACTGATAAGATTTTGTGCAAAGACTGACAAGATTGATTTTACCTTAAAGGGAGTTCATATGATTAATTGCAGATATTTTTTGAGTCCCTGTATATATATTTGATCGACCTCAGAGTTAGTGAGGCTGCATCTGTTTATGCTAAATCCTTGAACCCAATTTGCCTCCATCACTCGCTCGGTTCAATTGTTACTCTTTTAACCCTTTCTTTACTCTCTTGTGGGGGCTCCTCTGTTTCCCAGCTCTTTTTCTTCTTTTTTGTGGGCATTGACTCCGCCTTTCTAACACTGCCATTCTTTATGAAATAGGTGGAATAATTAATGTCCAAGTCATGGTCTTTCTTTAAGATTTCCATGAATTTCATGATTGTCACCACCCTTATTCCATTCTCAGATACCCATAACCACTGGAAAAGCAGCAATCCTTACCAGAAAATCCATGAAAGTTCTTTCCTCCCATAAGCTTCTTTTCCGACTCTGTCTTCTCTTACCTCTCCATATCACCTCACTTTTGCTCTCTTCAGCTTACTCTCCTCCTGATGATTACTTCATCAACTGTGGAGCACACTCTAACATCACCGTCAACGATACACGAGTCTTCGTTGGCGACCGGGGTTTCTTAGTCAGAAATGGAGAAACAGTAAAAAACAACAACTCATCAGCAAGCAGTTTGTGGCACCCTCGACCCCCACGTGTTATTTTTGTGGAATTCGTGACACCGAGATGTTGACCATAAAATCCATTAAAATGAGTTTAGATTTATTTATGGGAAGTTGAAAAAAGTTGCGAGTCCGCATGTAAAAAAGTTTTGAGTTATAAAAAATTGTAGGTCCTATGTGTAAAGAGGTTTTGAGTTGAGATGAGTTTAGTGATTTGAGAGTTAGGTGTTTGAATGTTAGATCCAACTTAAAATTAGACTGAACTAAGTTGATATCAGTTCAGTCCAAATTCCAAACGAGCCTAAATGTTAGAACATCTCAAACAAATTAGTATCTCATGAAATATGTGATTGCCTAAAAGAAAATTATGGTTTCATAGCATGAATTTTTGCATATGTTGTCATGGCATTTTCATAGATGATTATTTATTATTTGGCAGTTTTATGTGATTTATGGTATGGTCACTATATTTTTTTAATGAAATAAATCGCGTGATATGATATATGAATTTTATGTTAGTACAATATCGTTATCATATTATATTAGAGAGAATAGCTACATTGAATGACTTTTGAGAAGTTGTAGGTGTCCACTCAATAAGAAATGTATGATGATGATAACTACACTGAACGACATTGAGAATATGTTGGCGCATACTTGAGAGAGTTGCAAAAAAGAATGGGTAATTGGAAAATGAAATTGTAGAAACAAAAAAGTCATAAAAGCAGTGGATCTACACATTCTCAGTTGGAAAAAAAGAATTATCGTACTTTTATCTTAGATGCATAATTCTGAGAATAGATTGTCACGGATAATAGTTTTTATTTTATTTTATTTTATGGAATAAATTCCATATGTGAATTTGGCCCCCTTACAATTAATGAATTATCAACGATGCGGTGATCATCTATCTTATAAATCTCTTCAACGGTAAGTTTCTCTAACGATCATCGCCAACTCCAACCACTAAGCCTTTCTTTCCACCTACGAGACATTATGTTATTAAACTCTTCTGCATAATTCATTACAAAAAATCTATTCATAATCTATTTTCTCATCATCCTTTCATCATCTCATGATATGATATTAGATGATAGGTTCACAAGTAAAATATAATAAATAGTCTCAAATTATCTAATATCATATCATGAAATGATGAGTGAATGATAAGTAGAATTACTATAATATTAGGGATAAATTCATTTAAATTTTTTACCCGATGTGTTTGAATTAAATACATATTATTTATCTATTGAGCAAAAGTTGTACAATTGTAGGATGTGTCTAATTTTTCTATCGGGTTTCATTTTTTTTACGACACTTTGGATGTTTTTTATATCCATTCTCACAACATTTTTTGAGAGATTAAATGATTAATATACAAATAAAGTTAATAAATCATTTTTAAATCATTTAATGTCATATCATGAGATGATTAAATGATGATGAATAAAAAAGTGTCAAGTTATCCTACAAACTATTGGGGGCACATTGCATCCATTAGAATCGTTGATAAAATTTGGCCTTTGTTGTAAAAATTATATCATATACTATATTTTTATCTCACTTCTGTCTTGATGTTCTAGTAATGCAGCAGCATACATAAACCATTATATCAACTATTTAAAAAAAGGACAAATTCAAAGATTAATAGATAACGTTACATCATAACAATAAGATAGGAATACGATAAATGTGTATTATATAGCATTTTTCTAGTACGTTTGGATCTCAAACTCATCATTACAACTTTTTCAAATTCTAATACAAAATCTAATAAATAATTCAAATTTTTCAAATTATAAAATAATAATAATATTAAAAAATAATATTCTAACAATATTTTATTATCTAAACTTAACTCAACTCAATTCAGTTTAGCATTCAAACACAGAATAAGAATGTAACAAGAATATTAGAGCATATATTTACTGAACAGAGTTCTCTTAGAATGAGCTGTGGCTTGTGAGTAATGCAAGTTCACATATGGTATCTCCATCTCCAAAATTTACCGTAAACTTTAATTATAAAAAATAATACCCATATAACCATTTTCATAATCTTTTACACAATTTTATTTTAAATAATGAGCATTTTTATAAAATAATTTATAAAAATAACATCATTTTATAGAAATATTTTCAATTTAAAATATGATTGTATAAAAAATTGTATGCATCTCATTATTGCAGCAAGAATATTACAGCATGGAAAATTCTTTATGCAGTCCCGTGTTAGAGGCCTGGCTGCGCACGCCCAACGTGACAAAAACGACCCGTTTCACTAATTTTCTGGACGACGTCGTCTTGTGAGACAACTCTTCATTGTAGATGGCTCTCCTCCTTCCTCGTTTGGCTTCTCTTCTCCTTCCTCCTCGAGACCTCATGAGAGATTGTTCTCCTCCTTCCTCTCAGAGACCGAAGCTCTGCCCAACCAAGTCTCATTCCGTTGGAGCCCTAACTTCATTCTATTTGAGCCCTAATTCCACTCCATTCGTGAGATAGGTTTATTTATGGCATTTCTATTATGGATTTTTTTATGGCAATGTTTCCTCTGTTATGGTCTGATCATATGAATATGTTGATTTATTAAAACCCTTGGTTCATACATCTTGATTTTTTTCTATGTTCTGCAATGTGATTTTCCAGCGGAGCAATTCAGATTCTTTACATCTTTGTAAAATGCTCTTGGTCTGCTTTCTGATGTAGAATAGAATAAACAAGTTAATGGGCATGTGTTGAATTTGGGAGTTTTAAACACAATTTTATTGGAAAGCTGCAGTCTAATTGTTTGAGAAAATGTGAGAGTCCACTCTAATGCCTAATTCTTGCCGAGAATGCTTTTGTATCATTGTAAAGGATGTTGTTAACTCCGTTATGTTTCAGAAAGTGAGTTGTATTGAATCAAACTGAGGTATGTTCTAAAAGAGTTAATGTCACCTACTTGTTCCATTCTTTTTTTCTTTCTTATTTACCCTTTTTTCTGGGCCATTCTTCTTAAGTTATAAATTTTTTCTCTCTCATGAAAGCAGTTTATATTATTGATTTATTATTCAGTTCATTTTGCAAGCAAGTATATAAATTGACTTAGCAGATGAGGGTGGTGGAGGAGTTGAGCACAACACTGGTGGTGGAGGAGATGAGTAGGATGCCGGTGGTGGAGGAAAAAAAAAAATCTGGGTCTCGCGTGGGCTGGATTAGCGGCAAAATGAATTCTAGTTTTGAATTCCGTAGCTCGTTCGTGAAAAACTGAAATGAGGAAATTTGGGGGAGGTTAATTTGGTCATTCACCTAAGCTGAAATGGACAAACGACAAAAACTAGTGTACGCGGGGACTGCTTATGCGGGCCTGTACGTAGCACATCTCTTAGAGCATATATTTAGATTAAGTTTGGATGGTAAGTTGAGATGAAATGAGTTGAAATGAGAGTTGAATAAAATATTATTTTTTAATATTATTATTGTTTTAAGATATTAAAAAATTAAATTATTTATTATATTTGATGTTAGAATTTGTGAATTTGTAATGATGAGATGAAATAAGATGGATTGAGAGTGTTTCTTAATCCAAATTGAGCCTTACTGAACAAGGTTCTCTTAGACCTAGTTTGTTTTTACAAATGAAATATGATGAGATGAGTTGAAATTAAAAATAAAAATTAAATAAAATATTGTTAAAATATATTTTTTATTATTGTTTTTATTTTGAGATTTAAAAAAATTGAATTGTTTAGTTTATTTTGTGTGAAAATTTTAAAAAATTATAATAATTAGATGAAATGAATTGTGAAGAGTTGAGAAAACAAACTAGACCTTACAATGGGCTGTGAATAATGCAAGTCTACATATCATATCTCCCTTGTAAACTTTAATTATAGAAAATAATATCCATATAATCATTTTCATAATCCTTTCAGGATATAAGTTGAAACTAGTAAAACCTGATCTTTGAGCAATGAGATGAATTTTGAACCAGTTAGATATTTTAGGATGCTATGGTGACAGACTTACCCTTGGGACAATAACTATGACTCAAACCAAATATTCTATAGTGAAAAGAAACTCTTATGATCACGCCCAAAAAGAGTTGTTACGTCGATCACCCTTGCCTCCCCTTTTGTTTAGGAAGAAAAAAAAATATAAAAGTAACATCATTTTATAAAAATAACCTCAATTTAAAATATTATAAAGAATTATATATATCATTATTGCAACCAAAATATTAGAACATATATTTACCAAACAAGGTTCTCTTAGAATGGGCTGTGAATAATGCAAGTTCACATATCGTATCTCCCTTGTAAACTTTAATTATAGAAAATAATATACATATGACTATTTTCATAATTCTTTACACAATTTTATTTTAAATGATGAACATTTTTATAAAATATCTTATAGAATAACATCATTTTACATAAATAATATTATCAATTTAAAACATGACTATATAAAATTATATGTAAATCATTATTCAATATCTTTTATGCATAAAAAGGTTTTAACTCCCAAACATTATTTTAATCTCTTTATCAACTTGTTTTCGTCACAAACACAAACTGAAAACAATTTTACAAAAGTTGAGAAAATATTTTTAAAACCAAAAAACATATATAAAAGCTCCCTATGTTCAAACAACAGTTCTACAGATTCCATCCCTTTTGCAACTAAAAACCATTTAAATTCTTTCGATGATTAGAAAAATCTACCAAAGAAATTTCCGTATTCAATTATCATATGTTTGGTGGGCTCTTTGTCCTAATCTATATTCAATAGTTGTTGGCGTCTGTAACGATGATGCCCATAAATAATTGAATTAAATAATGATCGACAGTTTTGAATACAAATATACAAATTCTCTACACGAAATTAACACAATTCAAAACGAAAATTAACGGATAAAGGTCAAGGATCCTTATCAATGGTGAATAAAACTATTATATTTCTTAGTGGTACAGGTGGAATCGGATAAGAACAATGGAGAAGTCGTCGCTTGAATAATTGAAAAGCCATTACTTGAATTTTTTAAAACTTTCATGATGCTTATCTGATCTCTATCGAATATCAAAGTTTACAGGGAAAGTTGGTGCCAAGTCCCTTTCTCGAGAACTCTCTCCTACCGACGTATCTAAGAGCTCTCGCTCCGATTTGGTTTTGAGGAGGAGACAAAGACCTATGTTCATTAAAAGAACAAAACAACAGTTAGTTCTTGATTATCAACTTAGTATGGTTCAAATCCTTTTCTTCCAATATAATCAGATCCTAATAAAAACCATGAAAAACTAGTACCTGATCTTCGTTGATGCTTGGAACCCAATCGTTTGTTGCAGGATTGCTTCTGAATTCAATGCACGACACCCCACCTGCGCCATCTTGGCCGTTCTGCAACTTAAGTACCTCGTATCCACCTTCACCTTCTGCTCCCAACACCCTTATAAACCCGCATCCTGTCTGTTTAATAAAAAAAATTGAAACCCAACAAGCTAGCATTCAAGATCTCGAAACCAAATTAGTAGATCATTAACTTTCGTTGGAAAAGAAAATAAATGGTAAGACAAGGGTTGATATTAACGATATCGAACCGTGTGATGCTGTTTGTCGATGGAGTGCAACTCCCTGTAGTACTGGGTCTCCACATATTCATCTTGCACTTCAGGAACTCCATCGACCGAAAATGTTATCTGCAAATCGTCCAGCGTTCCGAGAAATTGAGCAATTACAAAGAATCATGAAAAAGAAAAGCAGAAAATCTAGATGCTTGCTAGAGACCTGAGATCGAGATTGAAGCGCTCGGAACTTGTCAAGCTCAGGAATATTTTCGTCTATGGGTGTGGAGTCCACCCGGGTTGGGGTTGAAGAGTCAGACTCGCTTCTGTTGGGTTTGAGGGGGCGCTTGGGGACCAAGGACTCGAAATGAGCTCTGATTTCATCGGTGATTTTGAGTTGTTGATCAGTATCTAACAACTCATCGCTGCGGCTTGGTTTAGTCACCGTCAACTGCCCCACCATCCTCCTGAGTTTTGCTCTATTTTGGTCTTATTCTTTGACAGTGCTGTGTCTCTGTCTGCCTCTCTGCCTTGGTGTGATGGAATGGGAGGTGCGAGGGCAGGGTAGTATATAAAGTGTGAGAGGAAATGGAAACTAGGGGCCGTGTGAAGTGAAACCGCTGGCCACAAAGTTGTAAAAGAGTGGGCAATGGAAACTGTAGATGGTAGGGGTTATTAAGATATGGATTTCATCTTATTTTTTGTCTCCATTTGAATTGACAAAATATCTCAATTCATCTTATCATTATGATTTTTTAAAATTTTAATATAAAATATAATAAATAATTTAATTTTTTTAAATATCAAAATAATAATATTATTATTATAATAATATTTTATTCAATTTTAAATTTTTATTTAAAACCATCTTATCTTATCTCACTATCTAAAATCAGGTTTAGTTTTACGATTTCGATGAATGTAAAACATTTTGATTTTATCTATAGTTATATCTAAATAATTAGGAAGTGTTTTAGACAAGTCAAAAGAGTAGAATTCGAGTTTCACGAGTTCTGGTATTATTTAGAGGAGAGTTTGAATGAGAAACTGTTACTGCTGAAAAGATAAAGTGTCATGTGTTAGTATCACATCAGAAGAGTCCGTCGCGACAGAGTCATTCTGTTCGTAGAATTCTATTGCAATTTAAACTGCTTTCAAATTATTTATTTTAGGGATTCTATTGGTTAGTATCTATAGAGATTTCAGCTTGGAGATAGTGGATATGATATTCCGAGTACATATGTGTGAGAAAATTCTTGAGAATTTTTTAGTTATTTCTCTCTCATCAAGTGAGATCATTAATCCAAGATAGAGATAGCGTGATCGTGATTCAGCTACTGGAGTTCAAGAGAAAAGTCAATGTTTAAGGATCGTCAGATGTTTTGGCTGCTACTACGGTAGAGGCAAACAAGTTGTTTGTCGTGTCAAGTAAGAGAATCAATTAACAAAAGTTTTGTAATTGAGACTTACTTCTACTTGATTTTCAAATAATAAAATTAATTTTTTTGGATTTGATTGCCTGTAGGATTTACCTTTAAGGAGTTTTTTAAAGGGTTTTCTTTCGTTACTAATCTTGATGTTATGCAATTTATTTATTTTATGTTAATGTTTTCTTATCATATAATTGCATGAGTATCGACTAACTAATTGATTGAGCAAATTGGTAGATCTTTGTGTTAAAATATAGTGGTACTTTGATAATTTCAGTAACCCAACCAACTACTTTAGAATAAGAAGATGGGGCTGAACTTGCAGCAATCCAATAGGTTTGCTCAAACCCAGTGTGTAATTGGGAGTGATGGGCCAGAAACGTCATAAAATGGCAAATTTTCATGTTGAGCATAAGGATTTTCTTTTCCTAATTGATGTGGGGGCACATGGGCACATTAATAGGCAAGATTTGGTATCATACCCCTCAACAAACTTCCCACTTGTCACCTTAATTTTTATAGAGTCAAAGAACCGCCTTCGGGATTGGGTTGTAATTTTAAGGCCAGATTTCCTCTGTTCATATCTATGGACATGTTTAAACTGAATTGAGCTTGGAATGGGCTCAGAACAGTACGTATGACCCCAACTTTCTTGCTTTATCAGGCCCCATTTTCTTGGTTGCGATCTTTGAACTTTTACCGACTAGTAATCCGTGAATACTGGCATGCCAAAATTGAATATCTTGAATAAAAGTTTTGTGCATATTCGAAGTAAATTTGAATTCCTATGCTTTGTCTTGGATAAACCTGGAATAGGTATACTTGCCCAGAAAGATTTGTTTAAAGAAATTGAAGCTCTTGACAAAAATGACAAACCAGCTTAGCATAATTAGCTTCAGCGGGTCCACTGGAATTTTGACCGATTCTTCACTGCAGAGCAGTCAACAGTGTATGTAATCAACTTTTTTTTTTTTTTTTAAGCAGCCAATATAGACTTTTTGTTTTGATGCTTCTGTACAAGATAGCCGTCAAAGTTGGAAAAATTCCTCTACTTTTATCAGTCTTCTTCTTTGAGCATCTTGACCAACGAGTTCTAGCAAAGTGCAGAGACACAAGGTGTCATAGCGTATGCTCGATACAGTCATTTGGCCATCAGTGATGTTTGGTACAGTCATATTTTTCAAAAGACTTGAATATTAATTTTTTTTTTTAATATGACTCTTAATTTTATTTATTTAAAGAAATATGTAATATTTACATATTCTATAATTATAAATATTATTTTTATATTGGCCCTTGAAAAGTGAAAATATATCATTATATTATTTAGATATATTTGAAACGATTCACTAAGGGCCTTTTTTGTATGCTGTAATAAGATAAGAAATATGTCAATAATAATAAAATGTTTTGAATAAGAATATTTTATTAAATTTTAAAAAATGAGATAGAAAATGTTAAAAAATAATATTATAAAGTTTAAATATTTTTAGAATATAATATTTTAACAATATTTTTATTTTAAAATTTTAAAAGATTGAATTATTTTTTATGTTTTATTTAAAAATTTGAAATTTTTTTAATGATTATATAATAATAAGGTGAAAAACTTAAAAACTTAAAAATTTAAAATTAAAAAATATTTATGATTAGGAAGACAATGAGAGGAGATCCCAATCTCTTATGTCAGGATGTGAACGGAGACCATGGCCGAGTGCTTTTGGGCGACATGCAAGGGCTTGAACTCCAAGAACAGTACAAGAAGAAAGCTGAGGGAAGTTTCAAAAGGCTCAAGGTAAGAACACGGGATGGTTTAGCATGGAACCATGCTCCTTTCCGATCCTTCAAGTTTCGGGTGACCAGCGGGGTGTTAAAAAAGTAGACAGTAATGTTTTTCGGAGAAATACCCTTCCTCTTTTTTTTTTTTTTAAGTCCTATTCGCAAGTTCCTACCCTTTTCCTTTTGATTGATGGATGCAAGGGCTGAGAAAAAAACAAGGAAGACTTTTCTTAAGTTGAAATGTCTCTGACCCCAATCCCACGAAAGGTTGATGCAGACATTTCTGTATCTTATTTTTTCTTAAACTTGGAAGACTTTTCTTAAGTTGAAATGTCTCTGAAGTCTGACCCCAATGCCACGAAAGGTTGATGCAGACATTTCTGTATCTTATTTTTTCTTAAGCTGCCAGCCATCACATTTGGCGTTATATGCTAGACACTTATCTGAACGGAACATATACCCTTCAGACGTCTAAAGTCAACAATAAACTTTCTTCTAAATCCCCTGTCCTAAATTTTGATTATTGTCAGCCATTGTTTCTTCCACCTCGTAAGCAGCTAAGGACTCACTTCCGTCTCCCACTGAAAAGAGGATCAAAAGAAAAGGGTAGCAATTCCTACCCCTTTTCCATGGAAAAACTTCATTTTCTTATGGTTCTCTTCTCTCTCCTGAATCTCCAATTTCCTTCTTTTCTACTTCTCTCATCAGCTTCTACTCTTCCCTCCAAGTACTTTATCAACTGTGGATCAGTATCCAACATATCTTTGAGCGGTCGGAAATTCGTGGGTGACCTGAATCTTGGCTCATTCTCTGTTGGATCAAGTTCTGCTATCAGTGACGTCACCACCAACTCATCAACAGATACGTCTCTTTATCAAACTGCCAGAATTTTCAAAAACCAATCTTCATTTGATTTTGATATCACTGATTTTGGCATTTATTATGTTCGTGTCCATTTCTTTCCGTTTTCCTCCGGGAGGACTAATCTGGCCGATGCCCACTTCGATGTTTCAGCCTTTAATTTCTCGTTGTTGTCAGACTTTCGAATTAAAGACAACAGCAACTCACCTTTGATTAAAGAATACTTACTCACTATCAATGCAACCAAATTCAGCATCCACTTTACTCCTCGGGGAAAATCTTTTGCTTTTGTAAGCGCCATTGAAGTCTTTCTTCTGCCAGATCAAGAATTCGTCAGTGATGAGTTGGATCTAATTACTCCCAGTGGCCTGAGCAATCATAGATACCATGGTGTACGATCTCAGGTTTTACTTACAATCCACAGGGTCGATGTTGGAGGCCCACAGAATAACGACTCACTCTGGAGGAATTGGATACCGGATGATGAATATCTACTCTCAAGAGAATCTGCGAAAACCTGTGTTCCTTATGAAGGTACGCTTAACTATGATGTTAATGGAGCAAATAATTATTCTGCATCGGATCTTGTCTACAAGACATGTCGAGAATTGAACTTAGATAGCAGCAAAGGGTCATCAAATTCTTCGAAAATAACATGGCGTTTTGGCGTGAGTAGTAGGGCCAAGCATCTGGTTCGGCTGCACTTTTGCGATATTATCAGTAAAAATGCTAGTGATGTGTTCTTCAATCTCTATTTTTATGGTAATTTCACTCACATGATCTCTACAAATAAAATTAGTGATCTGTTGGCTGCTCCACTTTACTACGATTTGGTGGTTGAATCAGATGACTCGGGATACATGGATATTAGTGTAGGGCCTAGGCAGGATTCTAAAAATAAAACTGCCTATCTGAATGGGGTGGAGATTATGGAGTTTATGAAGGAGTCTAGTTTGGTCGATGTTCCCGGTAATGGAAATAGGAGTCGGGTTTTTGTTATAGTTGGTACAGTATGTGGTGTGGCCTTTGTCTTCATTGTAATAGTGCTGTTCTTTTTGGGTATAAAATACAAGAAAGCAAAGCAAGGTGATGATGGTGTGGGTTCATGGCCAGTTTTTCATGGAAAAGATACTACTTCTCGTAAAGGACGAGCGAATGCGTCTTCAATTCGTAGTTTAAACTTGAAGTTAAAGATGCCTCTTCTTGAAATACAAAATGCCACTCATAACTTTGACCCCAAACTATTGATAGGTGAGGGTGGGTTTGGGAAAGTCTATAAGGGGACTCTTCAGAATGGAATGACAGTGGCGGTGAAACGAAGTGATTCGAAACATGGCCAGGGCCTTCCAGAATTCGAAACAGAAGTCTTGGTCTTATCCAAAATTCGCCATCGCCATCTTGTTTCCTTGATTGGATACTGCGAAGAAAGGTCTGAGATGATATTGGTGTATGAATTCATGGAAAAGGGGACACTGAGAGATCATCTCTATGATCAGAATGAGAAGTCTAAGAGATCATCTAAAAGGTCTAAACTGTCTTGGAAGCAACGTCTTGAAATTTGTATTGGTTCAGCAAAAGGTCTTCATTATCTTCACACCTGTTCGCATGGGGGAATAATTCATCGTGATGTCAAGTCTACAAACATTCTTCTGAATAAGAATTATGTGGCTAAAGTTGCTGATTTTGGCCTTTCAAGATCAGGCCCCAATGATCCAGACAACTGTAGTGTTGGGATAAAAGGTAGCTTTGGTTATATGGATCCTGAATATTTTAGATCCCTTCAGTTCACAGAGAAATCTGATGTCTACTCCTTTGGTGTAGTACTTCTTGAAGTCCTTTGTGCTAGACCAGCTATTGTTAACTCAACCAAGAGAGAGGAAATGAACCTAGCTGAATGGGGGATACTCTGGCAAAATAAAGGACAACTCGAAAATATTATCGATCCATTGTTAGTGGGAGACATTAACCCTGATTCATTGAGAAAGTTTGGTGAAACTGCTGAGAAGTGTTTGAAGGGTGATGGAGCTAACAGGCCTACAATGCTTGATGTGATATGGGACTTGGAGTATGCATTACAGCTTCATCAAACTGCTGTGCACAGAGAACCGCATGAGGACACAACAACAAATGCTTTTTTTGTCGAGCTGCCTTTGCCTGATAGCATCCCTGATTGGGAGGATAATGATTTGTTGATAGGAGGAGAGGTCGATGGTTCCGATACAACCGATAGTGGAGTGTTCTCTCAGCTGAGGATTGATGCTGCCAGATAATCCTCATCCACTTCTTTGTGGGTTTGGTCCTGTCTTTTTTATTCCTTTTTTTTTCGCAACGCTTTTCCACTGTATTTTGATGTGTTGCTTTGTTTGATATTAGTGCAATTAAACTTATGTTTATATGCTTCAATTCGGTTACTTTCAATGGGCAGAGTGCAAATTGTAGCTGAGAGACTTAGAGGAAAAGGCTGATTACTGTCGTGTTTATCTGCTTGAAAATGTGGAACCTTCTTTGGAAAACAAGAAAAAGAAAAATCGAAACTGTCATGCTCATCTACTCAAAACATTGAAGTAATTTATCTTCATTTTTCACTGATAAGATTTTGTGCAAAACTGAAGACTGACAAGATTGATTTTACTTTAAAGGGAGTTCATATGATTAATTGCAGATATTTTTTGAGTCCCTGTATATATATTTGATCGACCTCAGAGTTAGTGAGGCTGCATCTGTTTATGCTAAATCCTTGAACCCAATTTGCCTCCATCACTCGCTCGGTTCAATTGTTACTCTTTTAACCCTTTCTTTACTCTCTTGTGGGGGCTCCTCTGTTTCCCAGCTCTTTTTCTTCTTTTTTGTGGGCATTGACTCCGCCTTTCTAACACTGCCATTCTTTATGAAATAGGTGGAATAATTAATGTCCAAGTCATGGTCTTTCTTTAAGATTTCCATGAATTTCATGATTGTCACCACCCTTATTCCATTCTCAGATACCCATAACCACTGGAAAAGCAGCAATCCTTACCAGAAAATCCATGAAAGTTCTTTCCTCCCATAAGCTTCTTTTCCGACTCTGTCTTCTCTTACCTCTCCATATCACCTCACTTTTGCTCTCTTCAGCTTACTCTCCTCCTGATGATTACTTCATCAACTGTGGAGCACACTCTAACATCACCGTCAACGATACACGAGTCTTCGTTGGCGACCGGGGTTTCTTAGTCAGAAAGGGAGAAACAGTAAAAAACAGCAACTCATCAGCAAGCATTTCACCTGATCTCTATCAAACGGCAAGAATTTTCAAACTCCCGTCTTCGTATAAGTTTGACATCAACCAGGATGGCACATACATTGTACGCCTCCATTTGTTTTGTTTTCATGTCACATACTGATCTGTCTGTTGCTTGGTTCAATATTTCGCTTTCTCGATTTTCATTTTTGACGAACTATAGCTTTCGAAACGTTACTAGTTCTCCAAAGATTGAGGAATTCTTGCTCACCATCCCAAGTGGTCAATTTGAAATCCACTTCATACGAGACATCTTTGGCTTTCGTGAATGCCATAGAAGTCTTTCTTGGACCCGAGAGCTTCATCCCTGATAAGGCCCCTTACATTACTTCTCAAGGAGCTAAGAGTAACTACAGTGGTTTGAGCTCCAAAGTTCTGCATAAAGTCCATAGGATCGACGTTGGGACTTCTACCGCGTCCAACCACGATGAGTTTTGGACGAATTGGGATCGAGATGATGATTACTTACCTAACCAAAAAGATGCAACGAATGTTTTCAAAGATGATTACAAACCAAGACAGAGCATAGATCGATTTATCTCCCCAGCTTTTGTTTGTAATACGGCAAAAAAGTTGAATATTATAGCAGATACTAATTCCCCAAAGGTAACTTGGAGTTTTCCTATCAATAAGAAATCTAAATACTTTCTTCGGGCCCATTTCTCTGATATAATAAGTACAACACCTAATATCTTGTGGTTCAATCTTTATATCATTAGCAATTTTAGTCGGGAGATCAATCCTTACAATCTAACTGGAGATCAACCCGGTGGAGTTCCATTTTATGTGGATTTTGTGGTTGATTCGGATGGTTCGGGATCTATGAATGTTAGTATCGGACCAGTGAAGAACTCCACGGTTCCTGATGCCTTTTTGAGTGGGCTAGAGATTATGGAGGTCGTGAAGGAATCAGATAAGTTCATTCCACATTGGGGGAGTGAAGTAGAGAAGAGGAAACTCTCCCCTGTTGTAATTGGTCCACATTGGGGCATTTTTCATTTTAATAATGATTGTGGCTTTGGCTTTAAAATATAGAAAATCGACCCCATTTTGAGAGTGCTTCTTTTTGGAGGGTTTAGTTCCAATAATAGGTTGACTCAAAGAGTTCCTAATGCTTCCCTTGCTCCTAGTCTAAACCTTAGATTAAGTGTACCTTTTTCTGAAATACAACGTGCAACGAAGAACTTTAATGAAAAGCTATTGATGGGTGAGGGTGGATTCGGGAAAGTCTACAAAGAAACACTTAAAGATGGCAGGAAAGTGGCTATGAAACGAAGTGATCCACGACATGGGCAGGGTCTGAACGAATTCCAAACGGAGATCATGGTGTTGTCTCAGATTCGTTACCGCCATCTTGTTTCTCTGATTGGATATTGTGAGGAACGGCGTGAGATGACACTGGTTTACGAGTTCATGGAAAAGGGGATTCTGAGAGATCACTTTTATCATTCATATGACAATTATGAGATATCAACTTCAGTGTCTGAATTATATTGAGAGCAAAGACTAGAAATCTGCATCGGTGCAGCAAATGGCCTACATTATCTACACTAGGGGTGTAACCGGTCCGGTCCGGTCCGGTTTTGGATAAAATCTAGGACCGAACCGGTATGTACCGGTTTTGTATTTTTCAAAACCGATTACGCACCGGTTACCCTCCTAAACCGGTACTTCCGGTTTTACCGGTTTCTAGTCCGGTTTTCCGATTTTTTTAAAATGTAAATTTCGCAATTTGTCATTAAAAATTTGTTTATAAAAAAAAAATTTGATTTAAAAAAAAGTGTTTTATACTTTTATTAATATATTAGACTATATAATAGTATTAATATTAGACTATTGGTATAGTTATAAGTTATATATTGGTATTAGTTATAAACTTTTAGTGATTTAGTATTAACATTTTATGTAATAATTTATAAATTATAATAAGAAATTATTTCATATATGAATATATATGTTATATATAAAATTTCACATAAAAATTTATAATTATACATTATATATAAAACTTATATATATTAATATTTAATATATAAAAAATATTTTGTATAAAACTTATATATAAAAATATTATTTTTTATTTTTTTTAATCAACCGGTCCGGTCCGGTCCAAAAAATTCCGGAACCGGAACCGGATCGGAACCGGCCGGTTTTTACGTTTTAAAAACCGGTTCCGGACCGGACCGGTTCAAAACTGGTAAAACCGGTCCGGTCCGATTTTCCGATTTTTCGATTTGAATTTACACTCCTAATCTACACACTGGTCAGGCTGGAGGAATCATTCACCGTGACGTTAAGTCAACAAATATTCTTCTTGATGAACGTTCTGTGGCTAAAGTTGCTGACTTCGGGCTTTCAAAATCCGGCCTTCTCGATATGGACAACTTCACCATGGGTGTAAAGGGTAGCTTTGGTTATCTTGATGCAGAATACCTTACAACCTTACAATTGACAGAGAAATCTGATGCATACTCCTTTGGAGTTGTACTTCTTGACGTTCTCTGTGCTAGACCAGCTATCATACAGTCATCTTAGCTAGATGAGGTGAACTTAGTAGAATGGAGGATGCTATGGCAAAAGAAAGGCCAACTCGAGAAGATTATTGATGCGGTGCTTGTTGGTAACATCAAACCAAGTTCATTGAGAATATTTGGTGATACTGCAGAAAAGTGTTTGAAGGCATTTAGTATTGAGAGACTGAATATGCAAGATGTGTAATATTACTTAAATTATGCACTGTGGCTTCAAGAAGCTGGGATGCCCATAGAGCCATTTGAGGACAGCACAACGACTACCATAACTTCATTGGAGTTGCAGTTTCCTGTTGTGTTGAACTTTCCTGTTCATGAAGATGATGATGCAACCATTAGAGGAGGGGACGATAGTTCTGATATAGCGGTTAGTGAAGTCAGTTAACTCGTTTGGGTAAGTACTGTCAGGTTTGCATTTGCACCTGAATTCATAGCAATATTTAATAATCTTTTTAAAAAATTCAGGAATTTAATAAAAAAAAAAAACTTTAATTAATAGTATTGTCAAATGCAGTGTGCCTCGCATGACTTGAACATCTTTTTGGCCATGAAATTTGAAAAAGGCTTTTTGTGCATGCTTAAATTCTGTATCGATACCACTATTTTATATTGTGAACATCTTGTTGGCCTCTTCGAATTCAAGTAAAACCGGATAAACTCTGGTTGAAATTCTGATCCAAAAAAAAAAAAAAAAAATGTAAAAAAAATCAGAACTAGCCAGCGAGACCCTTGATCACTTGAGTAGGTTTCATTCTTGATATCCCCCTCTAAGCGTATTGATGTGGAGGAACAGTATTCAACATTTTTCTTTATATCTCTACCTACAAATTTATTGAAAGATATGAGAGAAAAGACCGACATAAATGAGGGTATTCCTTTACCACGTGCAAGGGTAAGTAATAAAATTAGGATACCTTGGAGAAGATTGTTGAGGACAGCTGGAGATTATTTTTAGAGATTTGCTATTCTTACATTTTCTTTTTCTTCTGTTTTTTGCATAAAGCTGGAACTCGTCCAATATTTCAGCAATAATGGTGTGGCCCACCATTTGAAATCAATTATTGACGGGGAAATTAGAGAGCACGTTGTTGTTCATGATTTCATATACCCCAACAACCGTTAAAATCAAACCTAGCATGATACAAGTTAATTTTCAATCACTTTGGATATATTTATTTATTTATTCTAAGCATAAATATCTAACAAATGTTTCTGGTATTGTTTGGGCACGACCTTGAAGGTTGCGGTTTTCTAAAGGAGGAGAAATTACCACTACACTATGATGATTATATAATTATATATAGGATGGATACTAGGACTTCTTACTCTCATTTGAAACTTTTTGACAATCAAATTTACAGAAAAATTAGTCCAAAATCTTGGTTTTAGTGTATATATATTGTTTGAAATATTAGATCAAAGTATACAGCGGAAACGATATTACCTCATTGGAAATATCTTGGTTTTAGTGTAGTTGTTCTACAGATTCTCCGTTGTCATTGTTGTTCATCCAAAATCCTCCTGGCGATTGTGGAGTTTGCTACGTAGCAATATACCAGAACAACACCCACATATTCTACAGTCTAGATGCTAGGACTATAGAGAACCATTTAAGAGAGAAAACTTCTTTATGATGCCAGTGTGTCATCCAAAGGGGGAGGTAATAGTAGCCCATTTAAGCATAATCCCTTGTTAGCCATTAAGGGCTAGCCATCAAATCTCATGAAGTGGATTAAGAGCTACTTAATGACTCCCAAGAGAAGAGGAAGAGGTGCCCACTGTGGGTGCCCCTATCTTACATATATATATATATATATATATATGAGTCTTGCCTTGGATATTTATAAGCCATCTTTATATAACTGATTTCCAAATTAACATGTTTTCTCATTTTCTTTTCTCTAGGTATAATTTATGGATCAACAATTTTGCTCATATAGATTAAGCCATGCCATTCAGCCTTTTCATAAATGATCATAATTTTAAAGTTCATAAAATTTTAAAAGTAGAAAACTCTTCGTCTTCTTTCATTCTTTAATGAAAACACAGAAACTGCTATTATAACTATGAAGAATATTAAGAGTACTACGGAATAAGAGTTTCTATAGTTTTGTATTGTTTTAAATGCATGGATGATATGATGAAAGTTGTGTTTCGCGTACGACTGTAAATAAACCAGTCTGTTCGATGGCCCACTCGGTTAAACTTGAATTGAACTTGATTAGTGAAAAGAAAGCTCGTTCGTGAAAGTAGATATCTGCTCGACTTGTAAATGACACATACCCAACAAAACTCGACTCGACTCGACTAAGGCTCGTTAAGGCCCACTCGTTTATACTTGAGTCGACTCATTAGCTCGATTCGATTAAAACTCATTTATATATTAATAAATATATACAGCTATGTATATTTTATAATTTGTATAATAATTAGTTGATAAAATTTAATTATTTCATATACTAGTATGTAGGAACCATATATAAAATAGATATATTCTATCATATTAAGTGTATGTATTAATAATATATGTAGGCATATAATAGATTGTTATTTTGGATAAATATCAACTAGTTAGATATTAATTATTTATAAACTTTTTAAAATTTTATAATTCAATAGAGATTTTACTTGTTACTTATATAAATTCAATATTAAATCTTTTATTTTTTTTATTTAATTTATTAATTATTAAAATTTATTCAAAAAATAAAAGAATAAACAATTCGAGCTCGAGCTCAGCTCGGCTCGACTCGACTCGACTCGAACTCGTTTATGGGACGAGCTCGAGCTCGAGTTGAGAGTTTAGTTTATCGAGTCGAGCTCAAACAAAGAATAAAAAAAAAAAATTCGAGCTCGGGCTCGAACTTGAGCTCGAATATTTTGAGTCGAGCCGAGCTCGGCAAGCTAAAGACCGGCTCGTCTCGGCTCAATTACAGCCCTAGTTCCATGCAACTTACGAATATTGCACGATTAGTGGAGATTACTGCTCGACATCAACTTTATCCCGTCTTTAGCATTGATCTTTTTACCATATTGATTTGCGTAAACGTGATTCGAGATTCATGTAATCCCTTTATATGTTGCTTTTGGGTGGTCATCAACTTTGAAGATTCCAATCCTCAGTTACACGTGAGTCCCATTTAGAGTGAGGAAGTAATAACTATCACCAAACATCAATGGAAATCCATGCTTCACTACTACTCCTATATATAAGATTCTTTCGATCCACACTTCTCTCCCATTCAATTTTCAATTCAATTATGCCTTGCTCTTTAGCTCAGTACGTACCCTGAAAAGAACTTCCACTTGAACATTTTTTTTTTTTTTACTTATGATTGGATCTCGGCCTTAATCTATTTAAAAATCCCAGCTACAGGAATCTTCTAAGTTTGCAATCTTGAAAGCGTTAAAGATTTTAGGTTGTGTTTGGGTAGTGAGGTACTTTTAGATATTCTATGAATAGTAATAAAAAAGTAATGATAGAATATTGAATAATAATTAATATTAGTGAAAATAAGTGAAAAATAATAATAAAATAATAAATAATAATGAGGTATTCTCACAAATATTATGAGAAAATCTCTTTCTCAATACCCAAACTAAGCCTACTTACAATGTATATTTTTCTGGCCTTGCATTACGTGCCTCATTCCTTGTGCCACTACAACAATTTTGAGCTATTGGGATGATTTTTCTTTAAAACAAAATGAAAATTGTCCCAAAACGTTAGATCTAAGGACAAAATTTTAATTTCGTTCGAAAAAAATATTGAAACATGCATTCCTTTTGAACACGTTAGAACAGTATACTTAAGGACGATAAATTTTGTCACTTATAAAATAATTATTTGCGGTTGGTAAAAAAATTGGCTGGTTAAGCGTTCGAACATGTAGATCACTAATTTTCGAATGATTAAATAATGTTCGAACGGTAATAATGTGCTCGAACGATGACACTAATTTAATAAAACATTTAATCAATTAACGAAATAATAATAGTAATAAACAATTAATTTATAAAAAAAAGATATAATGCATAATTAATTAAACTTACAAAATATCAAATATTGTCCATACCAAAAATAAAACAAAATACAAACAAAATATATAAAATACTATGTCCCCAACTCTTTGAGGACATTCCCAATTGCATCTATTTTTGTCTCTATCTGTGTCAATCGAGTAGAGATTGTCTCCTGAGTCCGAGACATATGATCAATGGCACCCGTGATCTCTGTACATAAGCCAGAGAAGGCAATATGGATCTCTGTACGCACTATATCAGCAATCTGATTAGCAGTAAGAGTGCGTGATGCCTTGGCCTGGATGGATGTCTCATCGGCCGATACCCCACGATTAGTTGGGTGTTTATCTATGGTTTGAGTATCGACCGGCTCTGAAGTAGGAGCACGAAGACGAAGTCTCGAGTGCCCCGTGCTCTGTGACAGGGTGGAGGCGTTGATCGGTCCAATCGGCTCTCGAATACGCTCATCAACATTAGGTAAGACCCCAACTGACAATAGAAATCATGTGATCATGAGGTTGAACGACAAAATATCTGTCATAACGTATGAAACCTCTGATCGCATCCTGTGAACATATAACCCACTAGGTCGATAGGCATCATACATGTGACATGTATCATAAATCTCGCCCTATCCATGCCAACCTCCGTCTTGTGCTGCTGAGGGTCAATGTTATGGGAGATGATTAAGTTCATAACTTGAAAAAACCTGATAAATGAACTCGTTTGATGCTCTTCATCCCATTATAAAGAGGAGCATCTGGACCAACAACTAACTACCTCACCTCAGCATCCGAGATGCCATCCAGTCCATCAGGATTAGTGCCCTTGTCCTCAACTGTCTCCTCATCAGCTGTAGACTCCCTGGACACCATGTTTGGATATGTAGTCTCCAAACATGCGATGTTGATAAAATCGACAAGTATGTCTGCCGAGAACGGGAATGAAATACCTTGTATGCTGATAATATATTTACTATTAGCATCCAGACTGAAGGCACCAAGCCTTCTATAAAAGTCGACGACGAGATCAATATATGTCACGAACTGGAACGCCTTGTCCCTGTGGTCCATAATCGGTGACCAATCGCGCTTCACGAACACCAATGTCAAGAAGCGGCCCTAAAAATGAAGATCCTAAAAATTGTCGATCTTTACTTGACGCTTTAATAAAATTTTACGACCTAAGAATGTATTGACCGTACTACTAGAAGAACCTTGTTCTCTTGGTCTGGCATGCTTTGACCTTCCCCTAGCAGACATTTCAACCTGAAATTTAAATAATAAAATTAAAAAGATTAGTTACAAAATATAATATACAAAACAATCATAAAATTATATAACTAATTAAACAATTTAAATTTATTTTCTTTGTTTACTAGTTTGAACGAGGTATCTTATATTTAGACTAACGAGGTCTCTTATGTTCAAGCTTCATTTTGGTGAAAGAGCTTTATTCGCCAAAATGAAGCCCTCAAACTCTGCCATATATCCAGCCACTGAGCTGGTCTGTTTGACTTTGAGTCTTGTTAATGCCTCCATGAGATCGTCATATGCTGTCGGCCCGAAACGAAGGAGCAACGATCTGCAAAAAGTGTCCCAATCACGGCAGAACCCTCCCTCTGCAGCATTTTGGAACCGTACGAGGACATCGCCTTCCATGTGGTAAAAGGCCATCAACAGCCTCTGTGCTAGTGGCGTTTGGTGAAATTCGAAGTAATGGTTGGCTTTAAAAAGCCACGCAGCTGGATTAACTCATTGAAAATTAGGAAAATCAAGTTTGACTCCCCTGAGGTTGAACTTTCGTGGATCTGGATTTTCAACTTCCAGAGGCATTTTTGGGTTGATTGGGGGAGGGGGTGGATTGTGTGGTTGTGCAAAAAGGGTACGAACATATCCTTAATTTCCTGGACATCATCTTTCAATGTACTAACATCTATTTTCAATTCCAGGATTTCATTTTGGTGAGTCTCCAACTGATGCTGCAAGACTTCATGTTTGTGTTTGGATCTGGTGTTTTCGGCCATGGTGGTGGGTGTTTGTGTGGGTGTTTTCTAGGTTGGATATTGAATGATGTATTCTCGGTAGAAAATGTTTTGGGTAGAAATGGATAGGATCGACGGCACTTGATACCAATTGTTATGACTCCAGGTATATGTAATGGGTGGGAATGGAAAGTAATGGGTAGAGATGCACCTAGACCACCACCACATGTAACCTCGCGGTAAGGATCCGTGCACGGCTCCTCTTGCTTAGTGAAGTCTAGTTTACAATAGGGGGACTTGAAACTGATATTACCTTTATGCCCTTATTATTACATTTGGGTTTGGGTTTGGGTTGTTTTGTTTATTTTGTTTACGCATTGGATTTTATATTTTTAAGTTCACTCAGTTTATTTCAAAACAGTCCATCAACTTTATTTTATAGTAAATATTTAAGGGATTTAAATTATGTTGTTAAACATTAATTTTTTATAATTTAATTTCAGAAGTAAATGTTGAGTGCATATTTTTATTTTATTTTATTGTTAATACTTAAATTTGATTAAGTTTATTATTCAGAATTTTTGGTTGTTTTCCTTAATAGATTTTATTATAATTATATTATCTAGTATTAGATTTTATAGTTACACTTCAATGGTAAATAAGTTAGAATTTAATGCCTCAGTGGGAGAAATTTAAAATAGCCCAATTTAGCATTTTAGGTTTAAATATTAAAAATACGTGTTCGATTGAAACCTATGGGAGTTACATGACAATTTTATAGGTGACAATTGATTTTCATTCAGTTTTGATGTGGAGAAATTCTTATAAGCTAAGAAATTTTGAAAATAAATGTGAAAATAACTTCAATTAATTACTCTGCATTACTCATGAGATCCGTAAGAAAGAGAAGAGTATTTTTGTCATAATTGGTGTAGACATGAGTTAGTTTTTGTGCATTTTATTTCTGATTTGGAAAAGAGCGAATATGAATTTTTCTTTTTGAAAGTTTTGTTTTGATGACATAAAGATGTTCTGATGCATGAGATCTAAAAGTTTAGCTGTGAATAAATGAAAATGTTTTGATTCTATTTATTTCGAACATGTGGAATTATCTGAAGCTGTTCAGTATTTGGTTTTTGATATGATGTGGCATCTGAAAACCTTGGCATGAGATTCTGATTCTGTATTCTGATTAAAATCTGATTTTGATGGTTCTATTATGTTCTGATAAGGCCCAACCACGGGTTATAATAGTGGATACGACCCTTCCATGGGTTATAATTGTGGTTTATAACTCTACCACGAGGGTTAAACATGGTATACAACCCAATCACGGGTGATAATAGTGGCATACGGTTTAACCACCGGTAATAATAGTGGATACGACCCAACCACGGGTGATAATAGTGGATACGGCTCAACCACGGGTGATAATAATAGATACGGCCCTTCCACGGGTTATAATTGTAGTTTATAACCCTGCCACGAGGGTTAAACATGGTATGCGGCCCAACAATTGGTGATAATAGTGGATATGGCCCTTCCACGGGTTATAATTGTGATTTATAACCCTATCACGAGGGTTAAACATGGTATATGTCCCGCTGTGATGCTCCGATATGATAAATGTGAGGTCTCGGATTTTGATATGCCAAAGAATTTTTGAATAAGATTGTTTTCTTAAAGTTTCGCTCTGATGTCTTTGATAACATGTTTTTGTTTTGCATTCTGAAAGTAAATATTTTATTCTACATTCTGAATTATGTAAATGCTCATATTTACATACTAGTATATGTTCTCTGCTTACTGAGTTGTTGATAACTTACCTCTTATCTTCTCAATATTTTTCAGATAATTTTGATGCCTCAGCTGGAAGTCAAGAGTAGTAAGTGTTAGTAAGGTTTAATAATCATAGATGAATAAGTGTCAGAGAGTACAAGTTTTTATTGGAGAATTATTTTTTAGTAGGTTTATGATTTTATGTTATTTGGTATTTGGAGCCATGGATATTTTTAAATCTTTATGGAGTTTTTTAAATTACTTTATTGAAGTATTTATTTTGTGTCCTGGTGGAGGAACATATTTATTTGGTTTGAATAAATGGATTTGTATTTTGATGGAGAATTTAGAGTATATAAACATATTAAGAGAGATGGTTTTAGGTTACAAGAGCTAACTATCAGGACCTCCGAGAACGAGACGTTATAATAGAGGAATAAGTGCCAAAGGGGTACAAGTATTTATTGGAGAGTCTTATCTAATAGATTTATAATTTTATGTCATTTAGTACTTTGAGTCATGAATATTTTTGAGTATGTGGAGTTTTTAATTTATTTCATTGATGTATTTATTTGATATCTTGATGGAGGAACATCTATTTTTGATTTTGAATAAATGAGTTTATATTTCACGGAGATAAATACATTATAAGAGATGATTTTAAATTATATGAGTTAACTATACCTCTAAAAACGGAGCGTTACAGGTATACTTGCACAGAAAAGATTTGTTTAAATAAATTGAAGCTCTTGACAAAAATGACAAACCAGCTTAACATAGTTAGTTTCAGCGGGACTTGAATTTTGACTGATTCTTCACTGCAGAGCAGTCAACAGAATCTGTCAACAAGCTAGCCGTCAAAGTTAGAAAAACTGTTCTACTTTTATCAGTCTTCCTCTTTGAGCGTCTTGAGCATCGAGGTCTAGCAAAGTGCAGGGACACAAGGTGTCACAGAGTATGCTCCATGCAGTCATATGGCCATTTATACAGCCATATTATTTTTAAATTGTTGGTTGTATTATTAAAAGATTAATTTTTTTTATATAAATTATATATATAAATTATTTTAAAAAAATCACAACACTTAAACATTTTATAATTATAAATATCATTTGGAAGTGAAAATATAATATTATACTGTTTAGATAAATTTGAAACATTTCATTAAGATCTTATTTGGATGTTGAAAATAAAATGAGAAATTTGTGATTAGTAGTAAAATATTTTTAGTTAAAATATTTTATTAAAATTTGAAAAATGAGAGAAAAAGTTAAATATTTTTAGGATATAATATTTTAATTTTAAAATTTGAAAAAATTGAATTATTTTTTATATTTTATTTAAAAGTTTAAAAAAATTATAACGATTATGTAATGATTAGATAAAAAATTAAAAATTTTAAATTAAAAAATATTTATATTTAAGTGATATTTAAAAAAAAAAAGAAGAAGAGTTCTCAACATTCAAATAAGGCCTAAATCTTATGTTAGGATGTGAACAGAGACCATGTCTTAGTGCTTTTGGGCGACGTGCAAGTGTTGAACTCCAAGAGTAGGCAAATTTCCTTGAAAAGAACAGTACAAGAAGAAAGCTGAGGGCAGTTTCAAAAGGCTTAAGGAAAGAACACAGGATACCATACGTTGTGACTTGATGGTTTACCATGGAACCACGCTCCTTTCCATCCTTCAAGTTTTGTGAGAAATACCCTTCTGCACGCTGAAAGACATTTTTCTATTTCTGTAAAAGTCCTATTCGCAAGTTCCTACCCTTTTCCTTTTGATTGCTGGATGCAAAAGCTGAGAAAAAAACTAGGAAGACTTTTCTTACGTTGAAATGTCTCCGACCCCAATCCCACGAAAGGTTGATGCAGACATTTCTTACATCTTATTTTTTCTCAAGCTGCGAGCCATCACATTTGGCGTTATATGCTAGACGCTTTTCTTAACGGAACATATACCCTCAGACGTCAATAAACTTTCTTCTAAATCCCGTGTCCTAAATTTAATTATTGTCAGCCATTGTTTCTTCCTCCTCGTATGCAGCTAAGGTCTCACTTCCGTCTCCCACTGCAAAGAGGATCAAAAGAAAAGGGTAGCAATTCCTACCCCTTTTCCATGGAAAAACTTCATTTTCTCATGGTTCTCTTCCCTCTCCTGAATCTCCAATTTTCTTCTTTTCTACTTCTCTCATCAGCTTCTACTCACTTTATCAATTGTGGATCAGTATCCAACATACCTTTGGGTGGTCGAGAATTCGTGGGTGACCTGAATTTTGGCTCCTTCTCTTTTGGACCAAGTTCTGCTATCAGTATTGTCACCACCGACTCATCAACAGATACGTCTCTTTATCAAACTGCCAGAATTTTCAAAAAACAATCTTCATTTGATTTTAACATCACTGATTTTGGTTTTTATTATGTTCGTGTCCATTTCTTTCCGTTTTCCGCCGGGAGGACTAATCTGGCCGATGCCCACTTCGATGTTTCAGCCTTTAATTTCTCGCTGTTGTCAAACTTTCGAATTAAAGACAATAGCAATTCACCTTTGATTAAAGAATACTTCCTCACTATCAATGCAACCAAATTCAGCATCCACTTTATTCCTCGGAGAAAATCTTTTGCTTTCGTAAGCGCCATTGAAGTCTTTCTTGTCCCTGATAAAGAATTACTCAGTGATGACTTGGATCTAATTACACCCAGTGGCCTGAGCAATCATAGATACTATGGTGTACGATCTCAGGTTTTACTTACAATCCACAGGGTTGATGTTGGAGGTCCACAGAATAACGACTCACTCTGGAGGAATTGGATACCGGATGATGAATATCTACTCCCAGGAGAATCTGGGAAAACCTGTGTTCGTTATAAAGGTAAACTTAACTATAATGTTAATGGCCCAATTAATTATATGGCATCGGATCTTGTCTACAAGACATGTCGAGAATTGAACTTAGATAGCAGCGAAGGGTCATCAAATTCTTCGAAAATAACTTGGCGTTTTGACGTGAGTAGTAGGGCCACGCATCTGGTTCGGCTGCACTTTTGCGATATTATCAGTAAAAATGCTAGTGATGTGTTCTTCAATCTCTATTTTTATGGTAATTTCACTCACATGATCTCTACAAATAACATTAGTAATCTGTTGGCTGCTCCACTTTACTACGATTTGGTGGTTGAATCAGATGACTCGGGATACATGGATATTAGTGTAGGGCCTAGGCAGGATTCTAAAAATAAAACTGCCTATCTGAATGGGGTGGAGATTATGGAGTTTATGAAGAAGTCCAGTTTGGTCGATGTTCCTGGTAATGAAAATAGGAGTCGGGTTTTTGTTATAGTTGGTACAGTATGTGGTGTGGCCTTTGTCTTCATTGTAATAGTGCTGTTCTTTTTGGGTATAAAATACAAGAAAGCAAAGCAAGGTGATGATGGTGTGGGTTCATGGCCAGTTTTTCATGGAAAAGATACTACTTCTCGTAAAGGACGAGCGAATGCGTCCTCAATTCGTAGTTTAAACTTGAAGTTAAAGATGCCTCTCCTTGAAATACAAGATGCCACTCATAACTTTGACCCCAAACTATTGATAGGTGAGGGTGGGTTTGGGAAAGTCTATAAGGGGACTCTTCAGAATGGAATGACAGTGGCGGTGAAACGAAGTGATCCGAAACATGGCCAGGGCCTTCCAGAATTCGAAACAGAAGTCTTGGTCTTATCCAGAATTCGCCATCGCCATCTTGTTTCCTTGATTGGATACTGCGAAGAAAGGTCCGAGATGATACTGGTGTATGAATTCATGGAAAAGGGGACACTCAGAGATCATCTCTATGATCAGAATGAGAAGTCTAATAGATCATCCAAAAGGTCTAAACTGTCTATGAAGCAACGTCTTGAAATTTGTATTGGTTCAGCAAAAGGTCTTCATTATCTTCACACCTGTTCGCATGGGGGAATAATTCATCGTGATGTCAAGTCAACAAACATTCTTCTGAATAAGAATTTTGTGGCTAAAGTTGCTGATTTTGGCCTTTCAAGATCAGGCCCCAATGATCCAGACAATTTTAGTGTTGGGATAAAAGGTAGCTTTGGTTATATGGATCCTGAATATTTTAGATCCCTTCAGTTCACAGAGAAATCTGATGTCTACTCCTTTGGTGTAGTACTTCTTGAAGTCCTTTGTGCTAGACCAGCTATTATTAACTCAACCAAGAGGGAGGAAATGAACCTAGCTGAATGGGGGATACTCTGGCAAAAGAAAGGACAACTTGAAAATATTATCGATCCATTGTTAGTGGGAGACATTAACCTTGAGTCATTGAGAAAGTTTGGTGAAACTGCTGAGAAGTGTTTGAAGGGTGATGGAGCTAACAGGCCTACAATGCTTGATGTGATATGGGACTTGGAGTATGCATTACAGCTTCATCAAACTGCTGTGCACAGAGAACCGCACGAGGACACAGCAACAAATGCCTTTTTTGTCGAGCTGCCTTTGCTTAATAGCATCCCTGATTGGGAGGATAATGATTTGTTGATAGGAGGAGAGGTCGATGGTTCCAGTACAACCGATAGTGGAGTGTTCTCTCAGCTGGGGGTTGATGCTGCCAGATAATCCTCATCCACTGCTTTGTGGGTTTGGTCCCGTCTTTTTTATTCTGTTTTTTTTTTTTCGCAGCGCTTTTCAACTGTATTTTGATGTGTTGCTTTGTTTGATATTAGTGCAATTAAACTTATGTTTATGCTTCAATTCGGTTACTTTCAATGGGCAGAGTGCAAATTGTAGCTGAGAGGCCTAGAGGAAAAGGCTGATTACTGTCGTGTTTATCTGCTTGAAAATGTGGAACCTTCTTTGGAAAACAAGAAAGTTTTGAGAAAAATCGAAACTTTCATTCTCATCTACTCGAAATATTGAAGTAATTTATCTTCATTTTTCACTGATAAGATTTTGTGCAAAACTGAAGACTGACAAGATTGATTTTACCTTTATAGGGAGTTCATATGATTAATTGCAGATATTTTTTGAGTCCCTGTATATAATATATTTGATCGACCTCAGAGTTAGTGAGGCTGCATCTGTTTATGCTAAATCCTTGAACCCAATTTGCCTCCATCACTCGCTCGGTTCAATTGTTACTCTTATAGTTTTCTAGATTGGGTATCAATTATTATTTTCCCCAGATGCCATAGCACCAATATCGCTTTTAACCCTTTCTTTACTCTCTTGTGGGCAGATTTTTTCAAAGGCAAGTATGTCAAGGAGAATCATTTATCCCTTTTAGGGCATAATAAGGGCACTCGGTTTTGGAAGTCTATTGTCAATAGTATCCCTGATATTATGCATAACTCTAAATGGATTGTTAGGGAGGGTAACCTTTCTTTCTGGTATGATAATTGGGTAGAGGGTGGTCCCCTATATGCCCATTATCCTGTTATTGATCCTATGATTAAAATTAAAGAGTGTCGTATTGAAAATGGCTGGGATATTCCTCTTCTGGAAAGACTTGTGGGTCAACAAAGAGCTAATGAGGTGTGTCAACTCTTGGCTAGAAGGAAGGAGGGGCAGGACGTGCTAGTTTGGTTGAAGGAGAAGGATGGTAGTTTTTCTACTAAAAGTGCTTGGGACTGCATTAGGGTTCATGCGCCTCCTCTTAATTGGGCTCACTGGATTTGGCACAATAATATCCCAAAAAAAATTTCTATAATGATGTGGAAGGCCTCCAATAATTGCTTGAGTGTGGATGCCAAGATTAAAATGACTGGGATCCCGATGGTGTCTAAGTGTAATTGTTGTTGTAACACCCCGACCCCGAGGGTCCGGAGAGTTAACTCATAAAACCTGATAATCAACTCTAACAAGGCTAGAGTACTTCCAAATTCAAGAATTTATCCATTTTCCCAAACCTCAAATCTGACGTATATACTTCAATTAAATAAATCAAATAAACTCATCTATCCAATATTCAATCCAACAACCCAAATAAAATCAACTCTTCTTCATGTCTCAAATAACAACTAGAAATAATATAACATTAACATAAGTATCCATAAACCGTCTAAATCCATTGAAGCAAACTTAAGAAAAATAATTAACCTCCAACACCAACACTAATATCATGAGATACCCAACAACAAAACAATGCTAATCTTCTCCATAGACTCTAATACTGATCTTCAGCTGAGCCATCGATGTCATCTGAAATATTATGAAGATTAACGGGGTGAGTTATCAACAACTCAGTAAGCAGAGAGCATATACTAGAATGTAAACATGAGCATTTATAACATTTGATAAGCCAAACAGAACATTTACTTTCAGAATGAAGAAACAAAACTTGTACAAAAACATTAGAGCGAAATTTTCAGAAAAATGAATTTATTCCAAAAAGAACTTCCGTTGACATTTCTAAACTGAAACATTATAATCTTATCTTCATTTAATATCACATCGGGACAATACCATGTTTAACCCCCGTGGTAGGGTTATAAACCACCATTATACCCGTGGCTGGACTATATTCCATGTTTCACCCCCGTGGTAGGGTTATAAACCACCATTATACCCGTGGCTGGGCCATTTTCCATGTTTCACCCCCGTGGTAGGGTTATAAACCACCATTATACCCGTGGCTGGGCCGTATACCATGTTTCACCCCCGTGGTAGGGTTATAAACCACCATTATACCCGTGGCTGGGCCATTTTCCATATTTCACCCCCGTGGTAGGGTTATAAACCACCATTATACCCGTGGCTGGGCCGTATACCATGTTTCACCCCGTGGTAGGGTTATAAACCACCATTATACCCGTGGCTGGGCCTTAACAGAAACAGAACGGATTTCATCGAAAATCCGATTACAATCATATACAGAATCAGAACTTCATGCCAAGATTTTCAGATGACACATCATATCAAAACAAAACACTGAAAAGCTTCAGATAATTTCACATGTTGGAGATAAACATAAAAAAAATATCCTCATTTGTTCATAACAAAACTTCCAGATTTTCATATTCGCTCTTTTCCATAGTTCAGAAATAAAGTACACAAAACTAGCTCATGTCTATACCAGTCATGACAGAAAAATACTTTCTCTTATATTGAATTTATGCATATGCAGAATAAACATCTGAGGTTGTTTTCAGCTCATTTCTTTTCAAAAACAAACACGTTTATTTTCAAAGTCAACCTCATTTTATTTCTTTCATGCAAAACTAGTATATGAACCCCGCTTACCTGGACTTCTTAGCTTTTCAGAAATTTCTTCAAAAAATGTTGAGTCGACTAATAATCGTCACCTATAAAAAAATAATCACACAATTTCCGTAAGTTTTCAACCAATTACGGATTTCCATATTTAAGCCTAAGCTTCTAAAATAATCTATCTTAATTTCTCAAAACTTAAAAATCCTCATAATCCCAAAGTATATCATTACTTCATAAAATCACCAATATTTACCACAACCCACGTCATACACAAAACACCAATATTTAAACTCGAACAGCCAACAAATCTCATAGTCTAAACCAATCATACTAACAACTCCATCACCCAATCCAATCAACCCCGTTACTCCTCGGACTCAGTCCGGCAAAACCAACCAGCAATTAAAATACAGTGTAATGTGTTAGTGCAAAAATACATTAAATTCACGAGAATTTTTTGAAAAAAATACTTACATTGCTATATAATGATTTTCGAAGGATCACGAAACTGAAAAAGGCGACGTCTGAGCAACACCACAGTGTAAAATACACTGTGGCCGTGGGTCACAAATACCCACTTTTCAACGGAGACAAACGAAGACCCCAAAATGATAGGGTAGGGCCTAGAGAGGTCGGTGAAGCCAATGGTGGTGGTGGTTTGCCGTGGATGACGGCGCAAATGGTGGTTTAAGGCCAAAAACGTACAAATCGGAAATGGACTTGGTGGGGCTTCACCGGTGACGGATCGGAGCTGGGGTTGGGTCCAAAAGGTTGCCAAGAGGTCAGGGATGAAGTGGTAGGAAGATGGTGGCCAATGGTGGCGCGACGGCGGCGCGCGAAGGAGGTGAAGGCCGCGGCTTCAAGCCGTGCGTGGAGGCTAACGGTGGCTCGGATGGAAGTGAGGTTGGTAGGGTGAGGTCGCCGGCGGCAGGGGAACCAAAAGGAGGGGGCGGTGTCGACCACGGCGGCTCGACGGCGGTGGGCTGGGTGGAGGCCGAAGTCGCACGGGGAGAGAGAGAGGGTCGGGCTCGCGCGGGAGAGAAAGAAACCGAAGGAAAAAGGAGAAAAGAAAAAAAAAAGGAAAAGAAAATGAGAGGAAAGAAAAAGAGGGGAAAAGAAATGAGGTCCAATCCTCATAACTTGGGTCACGAAAATGATCCAACGGAAACGATTTTAAAACCATAAGTTAAATAAAATAATTTAAACGTAATGGTAAAGTCAAATTGAAATAATTAAATCACCCAGTGATTAATTTAAATATTAAAAGCAATTTAAATGCATAACAATAAATAAATATCAAGAAAGCACACAATAAAATAATTTTCACCAATTTAACAAATTAAATTCATAGAAATAAACTCACTAAAAAAATCCAACCAATTTTAAAACAGAAGGATAAATTTTTGAATAAATAATAAAAATCCCTTCAGTAAAAAAAATTACACTAAAATACGGGGTGTTACATCCTTCCCCCCTTAAAAAAATTTCGTCCTCGAAATTTGTAAGGTCAAACATCACGCTAAAGCAGGATGCCAGATACAACTCAAAACACGCTCGAAAAGACCATACCAACAACAACTCCCAACAAGCATGAGTAATGTTCTCCCAAGTCTATTTTCATAGGCAATTCCATCATACTCGTATTAGTCCCCCAGTGGCACAACACGTCCAGTATTCTTAGGGTGGCAATACTATCCAAAATCTCATCTTTCCACAAGAGCCTTTACACAACATCCAAGGAATCCCAATGATTATTACTATTTTCGTAACACGATCTGCGCTAACCTCAATCGACTCCTATGTTAAAACTCACAAACCTTAATTGAATTCTACAAGTTGGTAACCTATTAGCCACTTCCAAAGTTAACCATCAATAAACCTTTCCATCATCCAGACCTATTATCTCAAAATCAACAAGAATTATATCCTAATTCCGCACCACCAAAAGTTTAATCTCTAATTCCTTAAGATCAGCATAAAGTTTGAATCCTTAAATATAACACAACATAATACCATTGAGTACGAGGTAGCTCAACGCCTACTAACCAAAAAAAACTCTCACCACATTTGGTAGAAAATTCTTTATCTCCAAAACCATGAACTATTACACACTTTCATCAAACTCACCAAGAATTAATTCCTGGATCTGCACCAACTATTATCCTTAAATCTGCTATGGATCTAATCCCAAAACCTACCACTAAAACCTCGAATTAATAACAATTATTATCCAAACTGGACCAATACCTTCAATCCTCAAAGAAATAATTCCCTTAAAATTTCCTATATTAATAACTCAACTTCGATCAACCCCATTAATGGTCACAGATTAAACAGTCTCCAAAATAAATCAAGCTAACACTCCAAGCTTGCAGAATTAAAAAATTTCAATCTCATTATAAATCAGTCCTTCAAATTGCAATTCTAAGATCTTAAATTATATAAGAATCAATTTCCGAAATCTGTAAGATCGATGAACTTATATCCAATAATAAAACAATTGACTCCCAAAGCTTTCAAAATCTAAACATTAAACGATAACAATCATTTTCGAAAATCTGCAAAACCTTAAACTTTTGGTGAAATTTCCGTAAGTCTATCTTTAAAGTTTGTTGAACTTACAATGTTCTATTCTAAAGCCTCGTGTCATACATCCATGAAATCGAAAATCTCAAATATCTTACTCCCCAAATAGATTACCCAGACTATGCCGTTCCTTTCAAACCTTGATATTATAAATGCACACCAAGTTGATAAAAGTTCAAGTTTGCTCTGCTAAATATAACAAAAGCGTTCTCAGTCGTACTATCATCCTGCCATAACTTAATCCTTAACCTGCTTTTCAGCTTCGAACGAAACGAACAAAACAAAATAAACTTAATAAATATAATAATATAATTTCAATTCAAATAAAATAAAATCAAACAAAACCAAATAAATTCAAGTTAAATAAAAATAATAATTTCCAATTAAACCTTTAAACTTTTCTGGTACTGCACACATGGTTTTACCCATTCTTAGTCATATCATTAATCAGCACATATAGTCATTCCTACCATCTAATATTGCAAACTCGACATCGCTCTAAACTCTCTTTCGTCTTTAGAAATCTAAACTCAATCATAAAGTCTGTAAAATCTAAACCTCAAATATCCACATAATCATCTCTTATTCTTTAAAATTCTACACCTCAAATCTGAAGTTTCTTCTTAAACCCACAGATATCTAAACCTCCAAGGTTTATAGTATGCAGAATCTCTAACCTGTCTCTGATACCATCTGTAACACCCCGACCCCGAGGGTCCGGAGAGTTAACTCATAAAACCTGATAATCAACTCTAACAAGGCTAGAGTACTTCCAAATTCAAGAATTTATCCATTTCCCAAACCTCAAATCGAACGTATATACTTCAATTAAATAAATCAAATAAACTCATCTATCCAATATTCAATCCAACAACCCAAATAAAATCAACTCTTCTTCATGTCTCAAATAACAACTAGAAATAATATAACATTAACATAAGTATCCATAAACCGTCTAAATCCATTGAAGCAAACTTAAGAAAAATAATTAACCTCCAACACCAACACTAATATCATGAGATACCCAACAACAAAACAATGCTAATCTTCTCCATAGACTCTAATACTGATCTTCAGCTGAGCCATCGATGTCATCTGAAATATTATGAAGATTAACGGGGTGAGTTATCAACAACTCAGTAAGCAGAGAGCATATACTAGCATGTAAACATGAGCATTTATAACATTTGATAAGCCGAACAGAACATTTACTTTCAGAATGTAGAAACAAAACTTGTACAAAAACATTAGAGCGAAATTTTCAGAAAAATGAACTTATTCCAAAAAGAACTTCCGTTGGCATTTCTAAACTGAAACATTATAATCTTATCTTCATTTAATATCACATCGGGACAATACCATGTTTACCCCCCGTGGTAGGGTTATAAACCACCATTATACCCGTGGCTGGGCCATTTTCCATGTTTCACCCCCGTGGTAGGGTTATAAACCACCATTATACCCGTGGCTAGGCCTTAACAGAAACAGAATGGATTTCATCGAAAATCCGATTATAATCATATACAGAATCAGAACTTCATGCCAAGATTTTCAGATGACACATCATATCAAAACAAAACACTGAAAAGCTTCAGATAATTTCACATGTTGGAGATAAACATAAACAAAATATCCTCATTTGTTCATAACAAAACTTCCAGATTTTCATATTCGCTCTTTTACATAGTTCAGAAATAAAGTACACAAAACTAGCTCATGTCTACACCAGTCATGACAGAAAAATACTTTCTCTTATATTGAATTTATGCATATGCAGAATAAACATCTGAGGTTATTTTCAGCTCATTTCTTTTCCAAAACAAACACGTTTATTTTCAAAGTCAACCTCATTTTATTTCTTTTATGCAAAACTAGTATATGAACCCCGCTTACCTGGACTTCTTAGCTTTTCAGAAATTTCTTCAAAAAATGTTGAGTCGACTAATAATCGTCACCTATAAAAAAATAATCACACAATTTCCGTAAGTTTTCAAACAATTACGGATTTCCATATTTAAGCCTAAGCTTCTAAAATAATCTATCTTAATTTCTCAAAACTTAAAAATCCTCATAATCCCAAAGTATATCATTACTTCATAAAATCACCAATATCCACCACAACCCACGTCATAGATAAAACACCAATATTTAAACCCGAACAGCCAACAAATCTCATAGTCTAAACCAATCATACTAACAACTCCATCACCCAATCCAATCAACCCCGTTACTCCTCGGACTCAGTCCGGCAAAACCAACCAGCAATTAAAATACAGTGTAATGTGCTAGTGCAAAAATACATTAAATTCACGAGAATTCTTTGAAAAAAATACTTACATTGCTATATAATGATTTCCGAAGGATCACGAAACTGAAAAAGGCGACGTCTGAGCAACACCACAGTGTAAAATACACTGTGGCCGTGGGTCACAAATACCCACTTTTCAACGGAGACAAACGAAGACCCCAAAATGATAGGGTAGGGCCTAGAGAGGTCGGTGAAGCCAATGGTGGTGGTGGTTTGCCGTGGAAGACGGCGCACATGGTGGTTTAAGGCCAAAAGTGTACAAATCGGAAATGGACTTGGTGGGGCTTCACCGGTGACGGATCGGAGCCGGGGTTGGGTCCAAAGGATTGCCAAGAGGTCGGGGATGAAGTGGTAGGAAGATGGTGGCCGGTGGTGGAACGACGGCGGCGCAGCGGCGGAAAGAGTGCCGCGGCTTCGTGGGTCTCGTGGTGGCTAACGGCGGCACAAGGGAGGCTAAAAATGGAGGGGTAGCTTCGTCGGCGGCAGGGGAAGCGGAGGGGCTGGGCGGTGTCGACCACCGCCGGCGGACGACGGTGCTGGGAGGGAGAGAAGGAAACGGGCGGAGGAGAGGAGAGAGAGAGATCGCGCGGGAGAGAAGAAACCGAAGGAAAATAAGGAGAAAAGAAAAAAAGAGAAAAAGAAAAGGAGAGGAAAGAAAAAGAAGGAAAAAAATGAGGTCCAATCCTCATAACTAGGGTCACGAAAATGATCCAACGGAAACGATTTTAAAACCACAAATTAAATAAAATAATTTAAACGTAATGGTAAAGTCAAATTGAAATAATTAAATCACCCAGTGATTAATTTAAATATTATAAGCAATTTAAATGCATAACAATAAATAAATATCAAGAAAGCATACAATAAAATAATTTTCACCAAATTAACAAATTAAAATCATAGAAATAAACTCACTAAAAATCCAACCAATTTTAAAATAAGAGGATAAATTTTTGAATAAATAATAAAAATCCTTCAGTAAAAAATTACACTAAAATACGGGGTGTTACATCCTTCCCCCCTTAAAAAAATTTCGTCCTCGAAATTTGTAAGGTCAAACATCACGCTAAAGCAGGATGCCAGATACAACTCAAAACACGCTCGAAAAGACCATACCAACAACAACTCCCAACAAGCATGAGTAATGTTCTCTCAAGTCTATTTTCATAGGCAATTCCATCATACTCGTATTAGTCTCCCAGTGGCACATCACAACCAGTATTCTTAGGGTGGCAATACTATCCAAAATCTCATCTTTCCACAAGAACCTTTACACAACATCCAAGGAATCACAATGATTATTACTATTTTCGTAACACGATCTGCGATAACCTCAATCGACTCCTATGTTAAAACTCACAAACCTTAATTGAATTCTACAAGTTGGTAACCTATTAGCCACTTCCAAAGTTAACCATCAATAAACATTTCCATCATCCAGACCTATTATCTCAAAATCAACAAGAATTATATCCTAATTCCGCACCACCAAAAGTTTAATCTCTAATTCCTTAAGATCAGCATAAAGTTTGAATCCTTAAATATAATACAACATAATACCATTGAGTATGAGGTAGCTCAACGCCTACTAACCAAAAAAAACTCTCACCACATTTGGTAAAAAATTCTTTATCTCCAAAACCATGAACTATTACACACTTTCCTCAAACTCACCAAGAATTAATTCCTGGATCTGCACCAACTATTATCCTTAAATCTGCTATGGATCTAATCTCAAAACCTACCACTAAAACCTCGAATTAATAACAATTATTATCCAAACTGGACCAATACCTTCAATCCTCAAAGAAATAATTCCCTTAAAATTTCCTATATTAATAACTCAATTTCGATCAACCCCATTAATGGTCACAGATTAAACAGTCTCCAAAATAAATCAAGCTAACACTCCAAGCTTGCAGAATTAAAAAATTTCAATCTCATTATAAATCAGTCCTTCAAATTGCAATTCTAAGATCTTAAATTATATAAGAATCAATTTCCGAAATCTGTAAGATCGATGAACTTATATCCAATAATAAAACAATTGACTCCCAAAGCTTTCAAAATCTAAACATTAAACGATAACAATCATTTCCGAAAATCTACAAAACCTTAAACTTTTGGTGAAATTTCCGTAAGTCTATCTTTAAAGTTTGTTGAACTTACAATCTTCTATTCTAAACCCTCGTGTCATACATCCATGAAATCGAAAATCTCAAATATCTTACTCCCCAAATAGATTACCCAGACTATGCCGTTCCTTTCAAACCTTGATATTATAAATGCACACCAAGTTGATAAAAGTTCAAGTTTACTCTGCTAAATATAACAAAAGCGTTCTCAGTCGTACCATCATCCTGCCATAACTTAATCCTTAACCTGCTTTTCAGCTTTGAACGAAACGAACAAAACAAAATAAACTTAATAAATATAATAATATAATTTCAATTCAAATAAAATAAAATCAAACAAAACCAAATAAATTCAAGTTAAATAAAAATAATAATTTCCAATTAAATCAAACAAAACCAAATAAATTCAAGTTAAATAAAAATAATAATTTCCAATTAAACCTTTAAACTTTTATGGTACTGCACACATGGTTTTACCCATTCTTAGTCATATCATTAATCAGCACATATAGTCATTCCTACCATCTAATATTGCAAACCCGACATCGCTCTAAACTCTCTTTCGTCTTTAGAAATCTAACCTCAAAAATCTAAACCTTAAATTAATCTTATAAAGATTATCTCCTATAGTCCACCAAGTAAGCTTGTCGGATCTAAAATCCCTAAACCTCAAAATCTCGAAACTCAATCATAAAGTCCGTAAAATCTAAACCTCAAATATCCACATAATCATCTCTTATTCTTTAAAATTCTACACCTCAAATCTGAAGTTTCTTCTTAAACCCACAGATATCTAAACCTCCAAGGTTTATAGTATGCAGAATCTCTAACCTGGCTCTGATACCATCTGTAACACCCCGACCCCGAGGGTCCGGAGAGTTAACTCATAAAACCTGATAATCAACTCTAACAAGTCTAGAGTACTTCCAAATTCAAGAATTTATCCATTTTCCCAAACCTCAAAT